>NC_061119.1:52586570-52720733 GCF_002878395.1 Capsicum annuum | reverse complement strand
TAATAGAATATGTTAATTAAATAAATTATTGATTACTTGTCTTACGTTATTACAACTTCAACAATATACGCGTATGTGTATTTATATGTTGACACTAAATAGTATATCTATTTCCTCAATAGTATGATATCAATGTATTATTCAAAATATTTTGATATATAGATTCAATTATTGAGCTTTCGATTACTGCACATGTTACTACACGAGATATACATATATATACATATACTCAATTGTCTATCAACTTTCAAATAAATACTATAAATATCACATACATGATTTTAATATACTACCCCATAATAATTTATAATGTATTTCACATATACTATCAGATTAATTACCGGTTAGTTTTATCTTATGTCATTAATATGCCTTCACTATATAATTAATATGTATATGCTATATATATATGTATGTGTATATATATATATATATATATATATATATATAAACCTATACATACACAAACATATACATTATCAACTATATCAAGCTCTAAATACGTACTATATATATCACATACGTACACAAGTATATTATCCAATAATATAATGCGACATGTTTCATATACATACTCAGATGAGTGATCGATTAATTATATTTGATTAGCTTAATATACTAGGTTTTGACTAAATCGAACACATTCCTTATATTCTGATCAATTATCAGTTATATATATGCATATTCATTATACAAAGATTATGCATGTTAAACGTCATTTAACGTAATAAAAGGAAAATATTTATTCCATATATTGAAACATAAGTAAAAGATAAATATTATGTTTAACGTAATTTGTTTATTTTATTTGATATATTTTTTAGTGTAATTTTTTTTACAAAATTTAAGAATGATTGATTTTTATTATTATTATTATACTGGTTATCGACTACGTGTGATCAGTGTAATTTAAAAAAATTATATATAAATTACATTATATATATATATATAATTATTTTAAATGAAAATAATATATATATTTGATTACATATATATAATTATTGGTTACTAAAAATTATTTACTGTTTAATTTTTTTAGTTCAAAAACCGACCACAAGTGGTTGGTTTTTTAAAATATTTATTTTCTTTAAATATTAAAAACCGACCACTAGTGGTCGGTGTTTTTAAAAATAAATTTAAGAAGAATTTTTAAAAATCGACCACAAGTAGTCAGTTTTTAAAAATGTTATTCAATTATTTTTTTTTAAAACCAACCACTATTTTTTTATTTTTATTTTTAAAATAAATAATAATTAATATAAAAATTATTAAAATAATTATTTTGAATTTTTAAAATAAAAAGAGACCACTTGTTGTCGCTTTTAAATTTTTTTTAATTAAAATATTATGAAAAATCGACCTTTTGTGATTAGTTTTTTGAGACCACAACCTGTGGTCAGTTTTTTATTTTTTTTAGTAGTGTTATGAAGGTTGGATAGATTTCCCCCTCTTGTTCCTCAAGTAACTAATTACCACATCGCTTTGATCACAACTTAATTTACCACTCTCCATTACACTTTTAACCATATCAACGTATGAACCATTGCGACGAAGGGCAATGGACACTGTCTCCTTGGATGCGGTTTTCCAAACCCAACATTTTAGGAGTCTCCTCCTATTGACCAGAAAATATACCACCAACAACTACGTAATCTATAATAGACATAATATTCATCGATGATAGTATTTTTAGACTTAAATAGTGGTTTATGAGCCTAGACTTAATAGACTATAGTCGTCTTCTTCTTAGTTGTTATTCGTACAATACACGATCGAGCCTTTTTTGATGACCACCAGAATAATCCGATGAATTACAACTTACAAACAACCTAAGGAATGTTGGAATGTTACTATTAAGCCAAGAATCGATTTTGAAATGTGGGAATGATTTTCAAGCTTTTTGTATGAAAATAGAAAAAAATGAGGCTAAAAATATGTGAAAATGGCTTAAAACAATGGAGATAATGTTACTTTTCGATAGATGCTAGAAAATTCGATGAAAAATGGCAAGAAAATGGCCGAAAAATTGAGGAAATAGTGGCAAAATAGGGTGGTTGGTAGTGGATTGGTTGAGTAGCTTGATATTTTTTATAAAAAGATTAATTATCCAATATTTATATTTTTGGACATGGACTAAAGTGTAATTTTAAAAAAATTGAGGCTGAAATGGGAAAAGAGCTAAAGTGTATACTTTGTAAGTTGAGTGCTAGGGTTGACTTTTTTTTTAGTGGTCCCATTAGGGTGCCTATTTTTGCAATTAATAAAACCTAGTGTCTAAATGTCATAAAAAGTTTTAGATGTGGCCATTTAGCAAACTCCCCCGGGAGAGTAACTCCTATCTTCTCCCTACCAAAAAAAAAAAACTTCCTATCTCCACACTCAATGTCTTCTTCTTATAGTCTTTGATGCAGTGTTTCACCAACAATCTTTTTCTCTTCTCTTTTCTGAACTAGATAAGTTTACCCATGCTTAGCACTAACAAATTTTCTTAATAATTTTTTACGAAAGCACATTTTTTTAATCTATCACCCTGCTCCAACTTCAGAGTATTAGGTGTAAAACTTTATTATAGAATTGCAAATGAGATAAATAAAGATGAAGTATAACTACAACTGAAGTACATGAGACACACGCTTTCATTTTTAAGAGCCTTTTATGGGATATGTTTTTATTCTCAGAGTATATATTTTCATTCACTATAGGTTTATAATTTTTTGGCTTGTGAAAAAAGTGGAGTAACTGAATAAAAAATGGGATAAGGACATTATTGCATTACAAGGTTGGATCTAGCTGATTGCCTTTTTTGTAAACCTACATAATATAAATTTGATCTTCCATCCATTAACATCTTAGCTTTTAGCATAAGTGAATTGAATGATCAAGGAGAAGCGACTTACTTATTGATCATTTGCATCAATAGCAGCAAATTTGTCTCTAAGAAAAGGGTGTTTTTCATGTTGTACATACTATGAGACAACAATGAAATCAAAATCAAAATCAAAATGAAAAAGTTTCAATAACAATATTTACAATAAATAGTTATAGAAGGGGGAATCAATTAACTTTTCATAGTGCTTCCTAGATTAGCTCAAGTTAATGAAAAAGTACACACGCAATAAATTACCAAAGCTTTATTTAAGTAGGTTCAATATTCAATATTAGTTCAAGCTGTATTTGTGACCACATTGCAATCATCCGATTGTGTAATTGCACTTATGAAAAACTGCAGAATTTCTGGATAAAATTTACGTTTCATTTAAAATAAGGGGATAATCTGAAACACTTATCATCCTTTGTCATTTGTCTTATTATTTATCAATGTAGTGTCAGACTGTTAGTTTATGTGATTGTACTTGATTAAATTATTTTGACAATATAACAACATTATCTATTCTGTCAAACCTGTAATTTGATAACTACAAAACATGATTACAATTATATAGATTAGATCAAAGGAAAATAATTTAATTGATAAAGCTATTATATCTAAGTATTTGGAAAGCATAATTGTTTAATTATGCAGACATAAATGAAAATACATCAACAGAGAATATAACACAAATGATCTTCTGAAAAGGTGTGAAGGTATGTTGACAATGAATTCATTTACATTATAATGAATTTATATTCTCTGTTATAAATCTTTTCAGAAATTAGTGTCATAAGCTATGGTAGTTTAGGGATGTATATTTTAAATTTTAGAGGTGCAAAATGATAGATCTTTTTAAAGTTAAACCCCAATTTTTCTCTATAAGTTTTCATTAAAATGAATAAAGGACTACCAAGCCATGAGAAATTAGAAAAGATCATCACATGTTAATAAAAGCTTGCCGTTTTCATAAAATTTTGATACATTTCACCTATAAAGTTGTTATGTAGCCTTGTAAATTCAAGATATGATGAAGTAGTACAAGAACACAAAAATAACATTGGACAGTTAGCATAATTATCTATCAAGAAAAAGTTAAAGGTGAGCAAAAAACTAAGTCACTAGAAGTATTGAAACTGTTAATTGTCAAATGTGAACAAGAAAATTGTAAATACCTAAACTGATGGGAGATTTACAAGAGAGACAATATTTTTAAGAGTCCAAATTTAATGATTTTCTTGAGAAAATGTATACCAATAGCAGATAACGCTACAAAAATTGATGAGAGACAAAGCTTACATTTTGTTCCAGCCCATTTAACCTGCACACCACAAAAATTACATGCATCAATAACCACCAATTTAAGCAACTACAAGTTAACAATATATAACAGACTAAGAAACAATCCCAGAAAGCACATCTAGGCCTATCAACAGCTCATACCTCCAAGAAATAATTAATAATAAGCTAAACATATATTTTGGATTAAATGGATTACATGTGTCAAATAAGCAGTAAGGAAAGGTATAAATATTTTTATTTGATTCAGCTCAGTCAATTATAGTATTGAAGATAAAGTTTATAACATGTAAAAATAAGAACAAGGATTAGAAAAATTTATAAAAGTGATGTGCTACTTGAATTGCTAAATCAAAAGGGGTCATTTTTGTTTTTCCCCCCTCAAACATACATGGATATAAACTCTGAAAAATAGGAAAAACTTTAAAAAGGGACCACAAATATTAAGATATTGATATATCATTCAACCTTATAGTGGATGAGATAAAGTTCTGTTAGATTAGTCTTAATCCCTCGAGATGGAGGGACCATAAGGACGAAAAAATTCACTATCAAGCCGAGTATTGATGATAGGCGAAATTACGCGCCTATATCAATATATTTTGCCCATATTTTAGCCTAGTTTCGAGAACTAATTATCTATTTCGTACACTTTTAGTCCTTTTTCCTGTAAATGAGCTAACAAATGTGATTAGGAAAGTTTCAGGTATAAATGATGCAAAATACAGCAATTTATGGCTTACTTGACGCAAAAGAAAGCTCACAAACGAGATGGAAAGGAGCTGGACGCATAAAGGACTAAATCTGCTGCATGGAAAATCTGTCCCGGGCTAAAACAGCATTTCTGAAGACTTTGGGACTTACAGACACAAAGCTGGATTTTTGCCATAATACATTAACCTAGTGCAATTAGGTTATGTGTTTCATCATTCTATTTGGATTATAATTTTGTAACCTTACCCTAGTACAATTGGGTCAAGGATTTCATTAGTATATTAGGATTTGGTTATTTATTTTATTAGTTTAGTAGGAGTAGGATAGGAGTATTATAAATACCCTATCATGTTAGAGATTTTAAAAAGAGAAGGGAGACATTCTGACAATTCATTCATCTCCTTACAATTAAGACATCTTCCTACAACCCATTCTCAATTCTTCATTCTTCTACTCTTAAATTCCACAACAAGAGAATCGTTACTTGCTACGGAATCACTAAAACCACACGCCAAACACCTACTATTCACGCCATCCACCATGCAAAACGTGATATCCTTCGCATTCATGGGTAACTAAATCTCTTAGTTGGGGTTATGGAAGCCGAATGAGTTACTATCTATAGCTATGAGTTTGTGAGTTCAAGACAAGTATATTGCTTATATCATTATTCTCTTCATCTTAAATCTACATTCTTTGCGGTTCAAACACAAGAACACGCCATTCTAACATCTAACCTGTTCGAGAGAAAGGTTATTTGTCTAGAAAAGAAGACGCATAGACCAACGCCAGTCTAACATCTGACTTGTTCGAGAGAAAAGTTATTTGTCTGGAAAAGAGATAATGTCAAGGTAGTAGGACACCCTTTCCTATTAAAAAGCTAGTGCCGTACCTGGACTAACTTCTTGGAGAATTCGTACCGTTAGTCACGCTTTAAGCTCGAGAGAGTTAAAGTGAAATAGTCCTTGTTTAGGTCGAGAGACGCTTGGATTTACCATCGACTACAATTCTCTATAAGCAATTACATGTCAAGACTCTACACACTCATAGCCAATAGAGACGTATACCTCAGAAGGTGGACATAACCCCAACGCCTCAATTCTCATTGTTTACAACACACGTGACAATCTCTCTTTATTTTGCTATTTTCAGTTCTTACATTCTTGTTTTGGTTACATACTACAATCCCCCCTTTCCTACGAGACTTGCACTAAAAGTCTAGTAATTTCTCTTGCTTGTTGGCCAAGCTATTCTCTGTGGGATCGATACCCAACCCAGGTTGGGTTCTATATTTGCTAACGACCGCTTTACACTCCCACGAGAGCTGTAGATTGAGCGTTATCAAGTATACTACTCTTGAACCCACAAATTGTATAGCTATAAAATCATGATTTAATAAAACTCGAGCTTTGAAAGGAGACTACAACAACAACAACAACAACAAACCCAGTATATTCCCACAGCATTGGGATCTGGGGAGGGTAAGATGTACGCAGTCTATACCTCTACCTCCGAAGAAGTAGAAGCTTTGAAAGAAGACTCTTTCAAGAAATTCATCAAACACTTGTGTCACAAATAGTTTGAATTAAAACTTCAACAAAACTCAGTTCTCATCTAAACAGATCTTTTATCACATACAAAAGTGGGGCAAATCAAATTCAACCTTCAAGTACTATCACTAGTATGCTATATTAAAGACAATTTCATTAGTAGTGATTTTCTGATAATAAGGACTTATTGGGTACAAGGGATAAGGAATAACTAATTTTGAGATTAATTTTAGGATGAACTTATCCATGTTTGATTGGAATAAAATGCATAGAAAAACTATCTTAAATTAGTTATCCAGGATTGTAATATTATTTTTCATTCCGAAATAACATATTTCTCACCAAACGGCCCTAAGGGCTAAAAGAAATTAAACAAAAAAAAGGTAAGAAGACCAAATAAAAAGGGAACAAAATTCAAATTCAAATACAAGTTTAATCTAATATCTTATACTGAATATGCAAAAAAGTATATTTACATGTCCTGCGTATGAAGACAAAGAACATGCAATAAAGAAGGAACAAAAGAAAGCCCAAAATAATTAAATAGCAACAGCAACAGCAAAACAGAACATCAAATGAAACAAAACATTATTATATCAAAAGTATAAAGGGGAGAATAAAGAGAGAAGAGCAGAAGAGATATAAGGAACAAATAATAATCCAGAAGATTATGAGTCAGTGACAAAGAGAAAATAGATTAAAGAATAGCAATTGAAATTACTTCCTTGAAAGTTGAAGGACAACTGAAGATTGTTCTAGTTAGATATATGTAGTTGTTTCTAGAATGTTTCATGATTTACTAAAATAAATAAGAAAGAAAAATAATTAATTTTAGATATAATAAATAAGTTTGAAAGAACAAGCAATCTAATAAGGAACAAAAGAGATTTATAAAAAAAATAAATACTATGTATAATAAAACTATAAATATATAAATAAAAATATCATAAAATACTAAATGAGGATAAGTGTAACAATATGTATGGAAAAATAATAAATATGTGTGACTATCTAATTGTACTTAAGAATTTGTGAGGACTATCAAAAAGAGAGATTCTCCCATATATATAGTATGAATATAAATAAATATAATAGTGATATATATGTGTATGTGTGTGTAGAAAGGGAGAGGGGGAGAGAAATCATAGTTGTCTAGATGTGTCTATAGAGTTATAGGTGCAAAAAATATTTACAATGTAGTTATGTTAGCTGTGGAATTATAATAATACCCTTGGTCATCATTGAACTCACCTTTCTATATAATAAAATATAATTAAAATAATAGATAATATAATATAATATAATATAATATAATATAACCTTTCTATTAAAACAAATAATAATAAATAATAAAATATAATACACACACACACATATATATAGAGAGAGAGAGTGAGAGAGAGAGAGATATCATAGTTGTCTAGATGTTTCTATAGAGTTATAGGTCTACAAAATATCTAAAATGTCATTATGTTAGCTGTGAAACTATAATAGTACCTTTGGTCGTTATTGAACTCGGATTTATATATATATAAAAATAAAATAATCTAATAAATATAAATATACTAATAAGTATAATAAATAAATATAGTAGTAATATATATACATATATATGGAGGGAGAGAGATCATAGTTGTCTAGATGTTTCTATAGAGTTATAGGTGCACAAAAATTTTAAAATGTCATTATGTTAGCTTTGAAATTACAATAATGCCCTTGGTCATCATTGAACTCACTTTCTATAAAAAAAAATATAACAGTAAATAATAAAGTATAATATATATATATATATATAGAGAGAGAGAGAGAGAGAGAAAGCGACATCATAGTTGTCTAGATGTTTCTATAGAGTTATAGGTGCACAAAATGTCTAAAATGTCATTATGTTAGCTGTGAAATTATAATAATACACTTGGTCGTCATTGAACTCGGATATATATATATATATATATATATATATATATATATATATATATATATATGTATTACTAGACTAGTGTAACGCCTCAAAATCTCATCCTAGAGCGTCACACGGTGCTTAAGGCTACAAGTAACCCCAAGCTATCCCTTTAAGCCTATTACTACATATAATAACTTGAGATGAAATAAACGAAACACTGATGCTGTCATATCAAATGCTAGGAAATACGAAGAAAATATTTGGTTCGAATGTAACGCTCAACTTACACGTCAATTTAGTGCAAGGCGGTCATCATCAATATATTTACCCAACTTTGGAGTCAGAGTCAAATCCACAGGGAACAATGTGAGTGGCGATTAAAATAATTTGAAACTATAGATACAAGTTAAATTCAAACAAATGCTATGAAAAGATAAAATAGGGGTTTTTGAGATTAACAAGTAATTGTTGGTCATTTTAGTTTCAGTGTTTGTAAATCAAGAGTTTATGAAATAACCAGAATTATGTTCACTAGGGCTTCTAGTACATGATAGATGCTAAAAGTGGTTTAAGATTCTCACGATGGGTCAGATAACAAGCTATCTTTATCGATGTTATGCTTAAATGTCTCTCAACCTACTTAAGCGTTCAATTCCCTACTCCTCTCGGACTTAGGGAATTTCTATTTACTGCCCAGATTTTACCTCAAGTTAACCAGCCTTGTTACAACGCTGATTATTAAACAAAGTATTTTCGAGTCCCTGTTGATAATTCACTTCCTAATATATTTGATTTCTTTCTCAAGCAAATCAAAGCAGGTGTGTCTACTGTTTGCAACCAACAGACGTTAATTAAAACTTTAGAATTATCGAGAAATCCTACCACCTTTTGAATATTGAATACTTAACACCTCATCAAGACCTAACCCTAGATCCCATAACTTAGGTTAATGGAGTTTAGCCATTCATGATGTAATGAACGAAACACATAATTGAATTCATGATTTGAAAGATAAACTTACAGAGATGAATAATAACTAGTGAATCGTAGATTAGATCACAAAGGAAAAAATCTCAAAATACTGATAATAGTCTCTCCCAAGTATTTGCTTTCTCAAGCCAAGAAACTCCAGAGAGAAAATATCCAAAATATGTCTCTTAAAAATCAAGTGCCAACACCCAGAAAAACCCTAAACAATGCTTTTTATAGTTAATCCTAAATAAGGAAATAAAATCACAATGTTCAGAAAATCTTTCGGAATAGGTGACGGCATTTGTGATAGTATGTCAGGATCTTGACAACTTATCAGGAATGTCATCAGGCCCTCTAGCATTCTTGGCATCTTTTGCTTTAAATGGTGACAAAGCTTGACGACTTATCAGATACGTGATGACATATCAGAAATGTCGTCACTTCTTCATTCAAATTTTGATTCTCTGCCTACACTTGATGGAAACTCTGACACCTTGTCACAGTTGTGATGACACGTCAGAAATGTCGTCACAGTTTCACTTTAATCCTTCTAACACTGAAACACCTGGCGTGATTTCTGATAACTTATCATAGGGTTGGCGACTTATCAGGAATGTCGTCAGCCACACTTCCAGTTCTTTTGCATCAGTTTTCAGCTCTTTTGCTTCCATTTTCTTAAATTTCCCTCGTATCATGACTTTTACTGCTATATCAAAGTAAAATAATCAAAAACGACAAAAGTTTCTTAAGATCTTGCAATTATTCTCAGTTAAAAGCCATAAATGTGTTAGCGTCTGCTCACACATCGAAACCCTCAACTTAAAATAATTGTTTGTCTTCAAGTAACTGAAACACAACACTACGATGCTTAACCAAGAGACACATGAGATACCTGTGACAGTTGATCATCAATTTTAGTTCAAAACACATTATTCTCTTTATTTTCAATCTCTTTAAACCTAGCTGTGTATATCCATGAAGATCAACAATGTGACAAAAAGGAATCAAGATATGGCATCAACTTAGCAACAATAACTATTCATACGTACAAATTACACTACCCAAACAAGTTAGCAACTAGGAACGTAACCAGTGTTCCCTCACTACAAAGAAGTCCCACGTCATTTATATCAGACATTACATATGTAACCATGGGAACAATCACCAGACACTCGCTCTCAAAATGAAGTTCCAATCAATGTATGTCGAATACCATAGGCTTGCCCTTATTTTCTTTACCAAGACTTTCAGACAGGTCAACTAGGATCACTATAGGTCTTCTCTAAGGCTTGTAATGTAGGCTAGGGGCTGGTATAATACTCGATGATATTTAAAGTGACTAAGACTCCTTGACACTACACTAGCTTTTGGGGTTTTACTCATTAGACTTTTTTTATTCTTCTCTTTTCTTGATCACACTTATTCAGGATGGGTGCGGTTCTTTTCTACAATCACTTCTTTTTTTTTCACAACTTTTCTTTTCTTGCTTTTTTCCACCACACCCAGCTTTTTATTCTTTTCTTTTACTCTACCTTTCTTTATATTCATTTTACATCACGCACCCCTATGATAGCCACCCTCAACTTAGGCCATTTGCCTAAGTCAAGGTGCACAGTGTCCAAGGAGGACCAGGGCCAAAACAGGTTCATTATGATATAAACTGGAAAAGTGACAGGTTTCATAAAAAGAAATAGGCTAATCAAGCTCAAAGCAGGGATCAAGGGATATTCTACATACAGGGAAAGTTATTTAGGCTAAAAGTAAACTAATATCAAAATAGCCTATGATCCTTTCCTAACCCCTATCCTTCAACCAAGGTAAGACTAACCAGCCAAGTTCTGGATTTCAGCATACAATGGGAACTAGGTAGTATCTCACACACACACGGCACAAAGGTACATCACGAGATACTACCCATTCGGTTCATGCAATTGTTTAGTAATGGTTATCATGTTACTAGAACTAATGCCATAACAAGATGCATAGTGGTCACATATAAATGCATATCACATCATTATAAAACAGACCTTTGGAGAGGTGTTCAAAAATCAACAAAAATATATAAACTACCGTAGATACTTATTTTTCTCCCGGTTAACCACAATACATCACAAAATAAAACACAATACGCCTAAACATGCCGGCTCTACTAGGAACAAGACTTTAGGGAAAAGAGGCACGACAACAAAAACCCAAAGAGGGCATCAACACCCACAAGTAGCTCCACCCACAACTTAAAATCATGCAATATCCCTAATGCGTCAAACCAAAATAAGAGAGTTAGAAACATACCTGTGGCACCACGGGTGCAAATATTTGATGTCAATCACATAATACGAATACAAATACAAACAACAAAATACTTTGGGTTACCTCCCAAGAAGCGCCTAATTTTGTGTCGTGGCATGACTCAGTTATCTTGACTACTCAGACTTCATCAAGATTCCTTGTTTATAATTATTTATGTCTCCACTTGGAGGATTTAAAACGTCGACCAAACTTTTGATCAATACATCTTTGAGGCGCATTGGGCAAACGTACAGATACAATGACACTTACTTTATCTCGCCACTTTGATGACTTGAATCTCTTACCCAACTTCATATCAAATTTTTGGATAGGCTCATTAGGTATTGATGAGATTATCAATAATCCACTTGATGCACATTGAATTTTTCCTTTACTGACCTTCAGGTGGGTGGTTTCATTTTGCTCTTTTTGAATGCAAACTCCAAAATATAAGGATTATGTTCCTCATCTTCAAAACACCTCAGTTTCTTAGGTAGGTGGACTTCCATCTCATCCACCAAGCACAATGGTGAAAAATGGTTCGAATGAGGTCTTCTCCTTAATTTCAGACTTTCACCCTTCTAGGCAACCTCACCCTGAATTGGGCTAGAATTTTTAGAAGAAATTTTCTTGGTTTCTTCTTTTGCCTCTATCACCATTTCCTCAATCTTGGCATCATTCCTCATGGTTGGTTAGAAAATCATCGAGGGTTTCTCAACATCGAACACAACATCGATATAGGATTCTTGTTCCTCATCTTCACACTCATCCATTATGTTAACTGATTCCACAGACAAGATATCATCTAAACATAATGTGGAAAAGTGCTTTGAATGCTTAACCTCTATATCCATATCCTCTGTCATTCTTCTTTCATTGTTATTTTCCCTTATGTCTTGATGTATATCATGTATGATATCATTCGTTGTGTCTACATAATCCAACACTAGTTGAAGCATAGCTTCAATGCCACTTTTTTTTGGTGCTGCGTTCTTTCTGTTCTTGACAATAAGACCTATCAAACTCATAAGAAGAACTAGAATTTGGGTTAGCATACCGGGGGGAGGGGGAGGAGGCATTTGGGCAATCACTCCAATGTCCATCTTGACCACCACATAAAGAACAATCATGCTCCCAGTAGGATAGAGATGGTGCACACATTTCTCTCCGGGGATCATATCTACAATCTTGCAAAAAGTGAGGTCATCACAATATGGACATGGATCATCAAGATACAATTTCCAACCACCAAGCTCATGCTCATTCCAAGATTCCATAGTAATAAGTAAACAAAAATAAAAATCTACCTAACACCAGAAATAAAAGAAAACTAAAAATAAATATTTACAAGTTTGAATTCAAGCAAGTAGGCTAAAATTCCAAACCAACTCAATAAGCCAAATTATTCCCCGGCAACGGCACCATTTTTGATAAGGCTCAACTTACACGTTAATTTAGTGCAAGGCGATCATCGTCAATATATTTACCCAACTTTGGAGTTGGGGTCGAATCCACAGGGAACAATGTGAGTGGCGATTAAACTACTTTGGAACTATAGCTACAGGTTAAATTCAAACAAATTCTACGAAAAGATAAAATGGGGGTTGCAATTAGGAATGACTCGCATAGCTTGAATAAGTCTAAAAATATAAATCTCATAAATCATGTATAATGAAGCATGTAACACAAATGTCGTGAGTCATCATACTTTACTTTTAAAAATATCTACTTTCCTCGTATTATCAATACTTGAAGGTTAAAGGGACTTTAAACAATGCTATCAAACTCATACTTTTATCTCATGGAGAATAAAGCTTCTTCAAATCTCAAGGACTCGGGATTCTTTGAAACTTTAAGACTTGGGAACTCTGTGACTCTTCGAATTACATAACTTTGAATGCTCAAGAGTTTTTTCTAACCGACACAAACCATGTGAGCTACATGGCATCCAACGTCTTGCCCTCCTAAGGAAGAAACCTCACATTGGCGAGAGGCGTCATACTCTTGCCAGGGAGTATGACCTCAACTTAGTGATCACTATCTCAGCCTCGGTCCCATAAATCTCAATTTTACAGTGGCACATAGTTCTGGGGTACAAGACCTCGGAATCATACCCAACTCCATGTTAAATACTACTCCCAGCTTAGAACTCTTAGAAAATCCACCTCAAAACAACTCAAGGGTCTATAGTGAAGATCAAATTATAATTCTCTTAGCTTTAAATCATAAAGACTGAATAATATGGATTCATGTCTTAACTCAGGCTCAAAGTAATCTTTCTTTAAAAAAAAATATAAGTACTTGTTTATTGAACATACTAAGCAACATACTCTTCAAGAAACATCAAAACTCATACTTAATTTAGAACTTATACTCATGCTCAAATAATCTCGATTTCATAATAAAGCTTAAATCATGACATAAATCTTAGAAACATCAAATTGATACAAGGATATGCAACTCATAGCATAATTTCTCAACTCATGTCATAAAAGAGTAAAATAATCATGCAAATCAAGACTTGAACAAATCTTAATCTCATAACCTCAAAATAAAGTAATTTGGGTATAAACCCACTTGCAAAAATATGAAATTCTTTAATAAAATCAACAATATGGGCACAAGAACGAAAAAAGTATTCTTACTCAAACCCCACATATCTTGAATCAGAAGCTTTGGATGAACTCTCGCTTTTAGGACTCTATTCGTACTCTTGAATGTGGGTTCTTGATGCCCTTGACTTGGGAACCTTGAATCTTGACTCTTTAGAAAATCTATGGTGGATTCTTGGAAGAGGTTTTGGATACTTAGGGTTTTTGTTGAGAGAAAACTTTATAGAATGCTTGTAAATGACTTTAATTTGGTGTTTGTACAGTTTAAGAGGCTTGAAAAAAGTTCAAAGAACCCTTTTTAACTTCTGTACGAAGCTTAAAAAATTGAACTGGAAACCCGATTTTATGGGCCACCGCGATGCGCCACTATCGCGGTGGCTCACTGGAAATTGACAAATGCGAATTTGGGAGTCACCGCGATGCGAAGCCATCGTGTTGTCCCACTGATTGGGACCTGTAACTTTAGCGCAACACGCCACAATCGTGCTAGGCAACTGGAATTGACAATTGCTGAATAGACCCTCTCTGTGACACGCCAAGCACTAAAACGACGCTGTTTTATGACTAAGACTTAAATAGCCATAACTTCTTGCCCGAGTATCAAATTTGGGTGAATCTTATATCGAAGGAAAGTTTATAAAATTTCTCATGTGATAAAAAGTCTAAATTAGGAAAATTCTATGTGGTTAAACTGATACTAACTTAGGAAGTCACTTCTCAATCTTTTAAGGTAGGAATTACACTTCACTTGACACACTCTAAGGCTCAGACTCCGAGGGAATTTTTCGGGGTCTTATAACTAGATAGTGAAGGACCCACTTTATGGGCCCTATATTATAGTTTTAAATGTATTTATCGACAGTTTATAAAAAAAATTAAATTAATATTTTAAAATAAATAAAATAGAAAATAATTATAGAGATCTCATTTTGAAAAAAATGTTATTTTTTATTTTTATAAAATCAAATAGTAGCTTTCATCTTATTTAAATTGCCCTAATTAAAATTAAAATATAATATTGTTATATACTTATTTTAACATCAGGTCAATTTTTTTTAAAATTAATAACCATTTTTAATATTTTTATTTTCAATTTTATTTGAAAATTATACAAGAGGATAAACTAAAATTTTGAGTGTCAGTACATTAACATTTTTTTATATTATCTTACGAGCAATATTTTCTTAAAATATAGTCTTCCTACCTAATATGCCATATAATTAAAAAAAATAGCGTATTTATATTATGGAGATAAGTGATTGTTTTTATCCATATAAATATATCTTATATTCATTTTCATAATGAAATAATCTAAAACATACTGATGATAAATTATTGATAGTTGAAAATTATTTGTAAAAAAAAAAAAGTGCACAAATCAAATTAATACTATGGAGTTGAAATTTTATTAGGGAGATTTAAAAATATATAGTTTATCTAATGTTAGTTTAGAGAAATTTTGCATGCAGGTTAATTTATCTATTATATCATACTCTCTTTATTTCTTTTTATTTGCTCTATTTGGATTAGACACACACATTAATAAATTTCTTACTCCTATAAAATTAAAAGTAATTTCACTAATATACCCCTAATTAAATTTTATACCTCTTTCCAAATCAGTAGTGATCATATTTATTGAATAAAGGCATAATAGAAAAATTTTGTTCAAACTATTTTTGAAAGATTAAAGGAGAAAATATTTAGGAATATAAGCACAACCCAAATGAAACAAATAAAAAGGAAAGGATGGAGTATTATATATTCTATTTTTAAGATTACGATTCTCAATTTTTATGAAAGCTTACATATAGATATATTTATATAATATAGTAAAAGTTCTTTGCACTGATAATTTAATGTACTTCAATTTCTTTTCAAAAATTTATCTTTTAAATATCTATTTTGCGAGTTGACATGCATGTCAATTGTGATTACACGTACAATCCATAAGTGAATATAAAAATTGTGCGTTCAAAGCCTTATACGAATATCACATATGTAATTTTTTTTTCCATTTCTAGTAAAATATTTATAGACTGATTTAATGATATTTTTTGTAAAATTATTTGATAATTAAAAAAAAAATATTTAAATAGGTTAACGACTTTAAATTTTACTAACCCACCAAGTTCATCTATGGTAGTGTTTTTTTTGGAAGAAATCCAAAATATTAGAAGTTTGGAGTATTTAAAATTTCAACGGAGTCAGAAATTTTTCACTTAAAAAGTTTAAAATATAAGAAAATGAATATATGAAGAAAAAAATTTAACACCACATAAAAATAAAAAATAATTTTAGTTCTATATAAAGAATTTAGGATTTCGTAAAAGGAGATTCAGATTATAAATTTAAAATATTACTTCATAAATAATGTGTTTGAATAAGTTGGGACTTGAAAGTAAAAATGTTGTTAGTCACATAATGGGCCCATTGAAAAAATGTGACACATAAGCTAGAAAGAAATGGCTAGCGAAATTCTTTGTTGAAATAATTGTTGACAGATGATTGTATCATTTAGATATGAAATGACATTTATGCTATTAAGGAATATAAGCACAACCCAGATGGATCAAATAAAAAGGATGGATGGAGTATTATATCTTTTGTTTTTAAGGTTACAAATCTCAATTTTTATGAAAGTTTACATTAAATATATTTATATTATATAGTAAAAAAAATTTTACACTAGTAATTTAATCTACTTCAATCTCTTTTCAAAAATGTATCTTTTAAATATTTGTTTTGTGAGTTGATGCACGTTAATTGTGATTACACCTACAACCAAAAAGTGAATACAAAAACTGTGTGTTCGAAGCCTTATATGAATATCACATATGTAATTCTTATTCATTTTTAGTAAAACATTTATAGGATGACTTAATGCTATTTTTTGTAAAATTATTGATAATTAACAAAAAAATATATAAATTTTAACCCATCAAGTTTACGCGAGCTACTATTTTTTGGGCAAAAAACTAACATATTAGAAGTTTGGAGTATTGAAAATTTCGACGAAGTCAGAATTTTCACTTAGAAAGTTTAAAATATAAGAAAATAAATTTATGAATAAAAACAATTCAACATTTACCATAAAAATAAAAAATAACTTTAATTTTATATAAATAATTTAATATTTCGTGAAAGGAAATTAAGATTATAAATTTAAATTTATTTAAAATATTACTTCATAAATAATGTGGTTGAATAAGTTAGGACTTGAAAGTAAAAATGTTGTTAGTCATACAAGGGGCTTTGAGCTAAAAGTGACAAAAAAAGTTTGAAAATGTGGTGTAGGTGACTCAAGTTTTAATAATTGAGTGGATGTAACAATTACTTATTATGGATTAACAAAGTTGGAAAAATTTGAAAATAACCCACAAGTTTTTAAATTTAGACTTTGATCAAAATATTAGTTAATATAACGGAAAACAGAGAGGGAAAAGACGTGTTTTTCTCTCTTCTCATCTGTTGTTGTTTTCTCTCACTTCACAATTTTTGTTGTTCATTGTTGTTGCTGCTTTATTCATCATCTCTTGATTTATTTTTATCATCTTCTACTTCATTATCATCTCCATTTTCTTCTTGTCAACCATTGTTGTTGTTTCTATCGCTACTACTGCTACTTGACCAATTTTTTAGATGAAATTTTATTTTGTACATCACTTTCCACTTTGTCATTACTTTATAGGTCACTTTGAGAAGTAAAATTATGATTTTTAGTTGAATTTGACATCTGGGTACACTAATAGTGTTGTTTTTTCAACAATGGATAGAACCCGTTCATGAATACAACATAAGAGGTCGTAATTTAAATAGATCACTTAGTCTGTTGCAACAGATAAATATTCAGTTGCAACAGAAGACTCATATGTTGAATTCATATTTATGGTTCTATATTGTCTATAACATGAATCGAACAGATGAGTAATCTATTGCAATAGAAGAGTTATCTGTTGCAACAAACTAGTTATCTATTGTAACATATTACTCAACCGTTGCAACAGACGAGTAATCTGTTGTAATAAAATATTTATCTGTTGCAATAGATAATTATTCTGTTACAACAGATGAGTAATCTGTTTGGAACAACACAATAAAGCTCCTGCCATAAACCCAATAGATAACCGATATGTTTTAACTCTTTCTATTGCTACTGGATTCAAATTATTCCTTAATCGTCAACATGTTTGTTGAAAAGAAGAAAGACATAATAAAAATTAAATAAAAATTAAAACGTCAGAGTTGATCAAACATAATTTTTTTTATTATACAAACAAAAAAAATACATAGGCTAAAAGAAAAAATAATCTAATTATTATTATTATTATTATTATTGTCAGTCGGTCAATCTTCAACTGGCAGCAGCAGGGCCCTCCTCAGCCTGTGAATCTCCCAAAACATCCTTGCTCTCATAGTGCCCAACTCCCACTGCAGGTCATGAACTTGCCTCCGAAGTTCCTGTACGACGTCTTGCAGAAAAGCAACGTCTCACACCAGATCAGCCATATCTAGAATACACATGAGTTGACAAAAAACATAAAAATAAAAGTAAAGAAAAGAATCCGAATGTAATACAACTTATACTACCAATTGGGTATATTTACACAAAAAAACAAGAAAAAACTTACCTGAATCAGGGAAGAGAAAGTGGTTGAAGGTGAAATATAAAAGACAAGATGCAAGAAATAAATAGTGTAGTAGAATGAACGAGTGAGTAAGGAGAGACCTATTTATAGAGGATTGAATTTGAATGGGTTAGGCAAAAAGGCGCGACTGTTCACCTCCATTTATTAATTAAATATAAATTGGTAACTTTTTAATTACTATGAAAAGTTATGACTTAATTACATCAAACTGCTAACTGACTTTTTGATTCTTATGATAAGTCATGACTTTTTAACTTATTATTATTAATCAGATAACCCATTTGTGACAACAGATACACCATCTATTACAATAAATTGACAACCTATAGCATCAGATAATCTATCTATTGCAACATATAATCTTTCTTTTTTTTTAATAATCATCATATCATTAATCCAAATTTGGTGACTTTTTTATTATATAAATTAAAAAAAAAACAAAATTAAAAACAAAAATGGCGAAAAGTCACTACTTGTCTCCTATTTAATATTACCATCAATTATTCAAATTAAATAACCATTTTTACGGTTATAAATTGTGTTTATTATTTATTTCCTTATTATTTTCTGTGAAAAGAAAGGACTTAATTAAATTAAGCTGGTGAGTTTTTTATTATTGTGACAAGTCATGATTTTTCAGCCTATTATTATTAATTAGTTCTTAAATTTAAATAACCTTTTTCTCAATTAAAAAATCAAAGACTTATCACCTTTTCAATAACCGATTCTTTAATGAAATAAATAACCATTTTTATTGAGTTGTGGCAACAGATTGTATATTTGCTGTATCAGATAACCCATCTGTGGCAACAAATATACCATTTGTTGCAACAAATAGACCATATATTTTAGAAGATTTTTTATTTCTTCAAATAGTTGATTCATCAGTCGCAACAGATGAGAAATTTGATGCATCGGCTGTTTTGAATGTGTTAGACAAAAAGTCACGGTTGTTTACCTTTTTTTTAACAATCATCATATACCTTAATTAATCCAATGTTGTAACTTTTTTATTCTATAATAAATAAATAAATAATTTAAAAAACAGATTTAAAAACAAAGATGGTGAAAAGTCATGATTAGTTATTAAAATTAAATCACCGTTCTTTTATGGTTATAAATTGTGTTTATCATTTATTTCTTTATTATTTATTTATGAAGCATTTTTATATTAAATAATCAAAAAGTCATGACTTTTCACCCTCTTAATAACAATAACCCTTTTTTATTAATAATCGTCTGTTGCAACATATGATCCATCTATCGCAACAGATTAACCATCTGTTGCAACATATGGTTCATCCATTGCCATAAGAGCTCAATTCCTACCTCCAACCATAGATATGTTGAGAATAAGGAATAGACAGAATGAAAATTAATTATTAAATAAGAATTAAAAATCCAAAGTCAATCAAACATAGATTTTTGAATCCATTATATACAAATCTATACAGTAAAAAACATACCCTTGGGTAGATCTGATATTAAAAAAAATACATATGCCAAAAGAAAAAACATAACCTAATAATTATTACTACTACTACTACTACTACTACTACTACTACTACTACTACTACTATTATTATTATTATTATTATTGTTATTATTATTATTATTATTATTATTATTATTATTATTGTCAACCGGCCAATCGTCATCCGACAGCAGCAGGGCCCTCCTCAGTCTTACTCTGAAGTTGCCTAACTCCCTCCGAAGTTCATGAATCTTCCTTTCAAGTTCCCACAAGGACTCGAGATGAATCACCTTGTACAAATCTGGATCAGCCATATCTAGAAGTGGAGTAGAATGAACGAGTAAGGAGGAACCTATTTATAAAAGATTAAATTTGAATGGGTTAGTCAAAAAGCCATGACTGTTCACCTCTTTTAAAATAAAACTGGTAACTTTTTGAATATGTAAATTAAAAAAATGAATCTAAATACAACATTTTATCTTTATTATATTATAGAAAGAAAATAAAATTACTTTAAAATAAATCTAACAGATGGGTAATATGTTGTAAAATATACTCTATCTATCTGATAATTTACAATATATTGACAATCTATTGCAATAGATGGATATATCAGTTTGATTTTTCCAACAGATAAGTCATATGTTGTAATAGATTGATCATTTGTCATAACAGATCTCTATAATTATTTGATAATTTTAACAGATGTGTCATCTGTTGCAACATGTTAGTTATCTCTTTATTCAAATTAATCCATAGATGGGCTAGGAAGAATAATGTGCGTATAGATGGATGGATCCACTTTTATGTCTGGGAGCAATGTATTACTGATAAGGTCATTTTGACAACACACATAAAGTACAATAATTTTTTATGAATGGAGTTCTTAACCGATTAGGCATTGATTATTCAAACAAGACCCTGCATTGTACAATTAAGTTTGATAGATTCGAATTGATAATGCAGAGGGACCCATGAAGATGGTGCTGATACCCTATTGTAAATTAATGACGGTTGTTGCTCAGGTTTATACGTGTTAAGTTTTGAGAAGGGATCAATATTTGGTGTCATTGCAGAGATCCAATAGAGATTGGACTTAACTTTAAGTGTGCATTGGACTCTGAGAAGGCCTTTGAAGCCTCGCACTATATCAAACAAGAACAAAAAAACAATAGAAATTCCCCTGGCCCAAATTTATATGGAAGGGTTGTTCGAGAAGATGATTATACGCCAAAAGGAGCCGTAGGAGAATACCTACGAGGGAAAGGGGAGTTCATGAAAGACGATATCATTTGATAGCTAATTGAAGCAGAAACATATGGTACCAAGGAACTTCTATCAAATCTAGCTGATTAAACTGAATTAAAACATGAGAAATCTGAATTAAGTGCAAATATGAAAGTGTATCTAGTAATGAAAATTTGTTTGTTGTCTCTCTTAAAGAAAAATAGTGCAGATGGACACTTTGCTAGGGAGCTGCAACTAGGTAGAGTGGTCGGGATGATCACTTACATATAAAATTACAAAACACCAATAAAGTAGCTTTATGGACACTGAGGTTTGTAATAATGTATAGTAAGTCAAGAAAACTTGCGCCAAGAACAACTATATTTTAAATTGCATTCCATGTCTTGTTGTTTATGGTTCTGATTAGGTCCACTACTATTGATATGATTGGAACCACAAACGAGATTTAAAGGAAGATTGAATATCATTATTTCCTTATAAATATGGATATAATTGATTGTGTTTTCTTGCCTTTGTATGCTTTCAACATATCTTGGAGAAGATCAAAGGCTTGCTATAGTATGTGAATCCTGATAATTTTCAAGCTTGCCTCCAGCTTGCTGATTTGGTATTCAAGTTTTTCATTGCTGTCTTTGAGATTAGTATATATTTCTTGGTCTTTGGTAAGCTCGTCGATGAGGAACACTTTCTTCAAAAATATGGTATTGTAAAAGGCCTTCAGAAGGCTTCCAGAACACTTTCTTCAGAAGGCTAAAATGATAAATGGAGGGTCGCTAAGTTTATTTTAGGTTAACATGTTGATGCATACACAAGCAATGGTCCCAACAGTTGAACGACTCACTTTCTCGAGCGTTGTTCAATGCGACTTGTTCAACCAACCTTCAAAGGATTTGATAGGTTAATGAGCCTGGAATTATGTAACATTTGATCTAAATTGATTCCACTAATCCTATGGCCTAAATTCTAGGAAACAACTTATTTGACTATAGGATTAGTGGAATCAGTTTAGATTAAATGTTATGTAATTTCAGGATCATTAAACTATCAAATCCTTTGAAGGTTGCATTGAACAAGCTACATTGAACAATACTCAAGAAAGTGAGTTGTTCAACTGTTGGGACCACTGCTTGAGTGTGCATCAACACGTTGACATAAAAAAAATATAATAAACCTCCATCTATCATTTAAGCCTTCTAAACAAAGTGTTCTAGAAGCCTTCTGAAGGCCTGTCACAATGCCACAACTTTGAAGAAAGTTTTCCTTATTGACGATCTCACAAAAGATAAAAAAAACTCTATACTAACCTCAAAAACGGCAATGAAAATCTTAAATATCGAATCAGCAAGCTGGAGGAAAGCTTGAAAATTATCAGAATTTACATATTACAAGAAGCTCTAATATTCTCCAAGATATTTTAAAAGCATGCTAAGGCAAGAAAACACAATCAATTATATCCATATGGCTAAGGAAGTAATGATACTCAATCTACCTTTCATTCTTGTTTGTAGTTCCAATCATGTCAATAGCAGTGAGCCTAATCAGAACCACAAACAACAAGGCATGGGATGCAATTTTAACTGCAGTTGTTCTTGGGGCAAGTTTTCTTCACTTACTATACATCATTTCAACCCTCAGTGCCCGCAAAGCTGCTTTCTTGGTGTTTCGTTATTTTCTATATAGGTGATCATACCGACCACGCTACCTAGTCACAACTCCCCAAAATAATGCCTAGCTGTACTATTTTTCTTTGAAAGAGATGACAAATGAATTTTTATTTTTGGATACACTTTTAAATTTGCACTTGATTCAGATTTCTCGTGTTCTAAGTCAATTTCATCGGCAGGATTTGCTACATATTCCCTTCTATCCTATGTTTCCTCTTTATTAGTTCTCAGATGATATACATCAACTTCCCTTTCCCTACACAGGTATTCTCCTATCACACTTTCTGGCGTATAATCATCACCCTGAGCAACCCACCCATATAAATTTGGGCTAGGGAAATAACTATATTGATTTTCGTTCTTTGTTGAAGCAGTGGGAACCTTCAAAGGCCCTCTCACAGTCGAATGCACCCGAAAAGTTAGTCTAATCGCTATAGAATCTTTTACAATGCTACAAAAACTTGATCACTTCACAAAGCTTGACACAAACATGAGTAACAACCGTCATTAAATCTTAACAGGGTATCAGAACCATATTCATGGTCCCTCAGCCTTATAAGTTCAGACCTATAAAACTTAACTGTAAAATTTCAGATATCTTGTTTGAATAACCAATGCCTAATCGGTAAAAAACAATATTCACAAAATCAGTGTACTCTATGTGTGTTTTCATGATAACATTATCAGTAATACATATCTCCCACATATGAAGTGCTTCCATCTGCAAGCAGCTTATTCCTCCGAACCCATCTTTACTATAGTAGCCTCTTGTGTCGGTCAGAAAAAAGTTGATCAACTTTAATTTCCTTATATCTACAAACAAGAGAAAAATAGTTGATGTCAAATAAAAGAAGAACAGAAAGAACATTATCCATCTGTTGTAGCATACTATCTATCTGTCGTAACAGGATCTACATCTGTTGCAATAGCTTCCCATCAGTTTAACAGATTGTAAATCTGTTGTAACAAATATGGAGCTTCTTGTAACAGATGTAGAGTCTATTACAATAGATGTTTAAACTATTGGAATACATCAAACCAGCATTGCTACTGGTTTGATTTATTCCAATAGTTTCTCCATCTATTGCAACATCAACAAATAAGATCAACAACCAAGAAACAACAGAGAAATTACATCAATAATAAAGAAACAACATCATTTGTTCCAACACCATCAGCAAGACCACACCACAAGTTCCAACAACACCAACTCCACTAATAATATCAATAACAATATCAAAAACAAAGAAATAAACAAAATACATACAAAAAAATGATACTTCCAATAAGGCTTTTAAACTTCTCCCAACATATGACTTTTTTGCATATTTTAATAAAAACAACAGTTCATTCATTCAAGACTTAAAAGTAACCTTTCTTTTAATTTTTTAAATAAATATGATATGGGTAAAGGGTAATTAAATAAAAAAATAGATGTAAATAACTAATTTAAATAACTTGCAAATAAGAAGACGAGAATGAAAGAGCAATAGTAAATCATACCTGCAATGTCAAAAGCAAAGGGATCAAAACAACAATTTTAGTCGAGAAAAGATATAGATCGGTTGAGATCTAAAAGAATCCTAATGAAAAAGAGAAGAGAAAAGAGAGAAAAAAAAGAGATGGCTGTGATAACCCTAAAGAGGAGAGAAAGAAAAGAAACAGAGATGAATAAATTTAGGGCTGAAGAAGAGATAATTCTAGAGATGGGTTTAAATATTCATTAATATTCATTAATAACTTGATGGGCACGAGGAAGATGTGGGACATTGAAAAGATAAGATAAGACTATTCAAGGAGGAGATTTTTGAGTTATCCAAGAAATATTTTTTTACCGCCTTAGTAGTATTTTATCTTTCTTCTTTCGGATAAAAAATTGCTTTAAAATAAAAAAAAAGATTTTCAAATAGATATGTTATCTATTTCAACAAAAATCAATATTTGTTTGAAAATTTCTAACCATTTAGTTATATGTCGCAATAGATACAAATGTCTATTGATAATTAAATCAGATAGGTATCTGTTGCAACAGATCTCAATATCTATTTGAAAATTTCCAAAAACTCAGTCACCTGTTGCAATAGATTTCTTTGAAATTGATTTATCTAGAACTAAGGATGAGTACATAGGGTTAACTACAACTTTAATTGAGTCTTTACAATCGCATGATGTTGGTATTGCGCTCCTCCCAACCCGAGTCGTCAATCGATCACTCTAAGTTGAAATGATTCATATTAAATTAATATTAAGCTAATACCTAAATTTATTTATCTATAACTACGGATGAGTACATAGGTCAACTACAACTTCAATTAAGCCTTTACAATTTCATGATGTTGGTATTGTGTTCCTCCTGACCCGAGTTATCAATTGATCACTCTGAGTTAAAATAATTCATATCAACTTAATGCTAAGATAAAACCTAATTTGATTTAGCTATATTTAGGGATGAGTACATAGGGTCAACTACAACTTCAATTGAATAATTACAATTGCATGATATTTGTATTGCATTCCTCCCTACTCGAGTCGTCGATTGATCACTCTGAGTTGAAATAATTCATATTAACTTAATGTTAAGATAATACCTAAATTTATTTATCTAGAACTAGGGATGAGTATATAGGGTCAACTATAACTTTAATTGAGTTTTTAAATTTGCATGATATTGGTATTGTATTTCTCCCAACCCGAGTCGTTGATCGATCACTCTGAGTTGAAAAAATTTATATTAACTTAATATTAAGACAATACCTAAATTGATTTAGCTATAACTAGGTATGAGTACATATGGTCAACTATAACTTCAATTGAGTCTTTGCAATTGCATGATGTTGGCATTGCGTTCCTCCCGACCCAAGTCGTCGATCCATCACTCTGAGTTGAAATAATTTATATTAACTTAATGTTAAGCTAATACCTAAATTATTAGATAGAACTAGGGATGAGTACATATGATCAACTACAACTTCAATTGAGTCTTTGCAATTGCATGATGTTGGTATTGCGTTCCTCCCAACCCAAGTCATCGATCAATCAATCTAAGTTAAAATGATTTATATTAACTTAATGTTAAGATAATATCTAAATTAATTTAGATATAACTAGGGATTAGTACATAGAGTCAACTATAACTTCAAATGAGTCTTTTCAATTGCATGATATTGGTACTGCGTTCCTCTCAACCCGAGTCATAGATCGATCACTCTAAATTGAAATGATTTATATTAACTTATTGTTAATATAATACCTAAATAGATTTATATATAACAAGGGATTTGTACATAGGGTCAACTACAACTTTAATTTAGTTTTTAGAATTACATGATATTGGTATTGCGTTCCCCTCGACCCGATTCGTCGATCGATCACTCTGAGTTGAAATGATTCTTATTAAATTAATGTTAAGCTAATACCAAAATTAATTTATCTAGAATTAAAGATGAGTACATAGGGTCAACTACAACTTTAATTGAGTCTTTGTAATTGGATAATATTGGTATTGCATTTCTCCTGACCCGAGTCGTCAATTGATCACTTTGAGTTACAACGGTTCATATTAACTTATTGTTAAGCTAATACCTAAATTGACTTATCTATAACTAGGGATGAGCACGTAGGGTCAATTACAACTTCAATTGAGTTTTTGAAATTGCATGATGTTGGTATTGCGTTCCTCACGACCCGAGTTGTCGATCGATCACTCTGAGTTGAAACGATTCATATCTTTTAAAATTTTAAAAAATAATTAAGATCAATTCAGACCAAATTAACATTTTCAAAACTTGTCATTCTTTTTTAAAACTATAAATCAACCCATATAAATCATCCATTTATGAGAAAAATATTTCATCATTTTAAATCTCAAGTTCTATTTCTTTTCTTTCTCTCTCAATAATACAAACAATAAATACTCAACATATTGCTCAACCATTCAAAATAGATTGATTTTTTTCCCATTTCCAACCACATAGTTGTTATTTTCGACTTCATTCTCGCTTGTATCTATCGTTTTCTTTATCTTCATAGGTAATAGAGTTTGATAAAAGTTCTACATTTCTTTTTTATTCTAAAAATGAGGGTTTTTTAGTTAATGATGAAAAATAAAACTTTAGTTGTATTATCTTCAATACTGGGTTAACAATTTGGATTTTTGATGCGTAAAATATAGAAAAAAGCCCGAGAAAACCCTAGTTTTTGTTGTAGTATTTTATGAACTATCGTGGTATTATTGGATGGTGTTTGTTGTGTTATTGGTGGTTGTTATTGGTGGTTTCGGTATTGGTGGTGTAGGTGGTCTTGGTGTTGGTATTGGTCGCATTAGTGGTGGTGTTGGCTGTCTTAGTGGCCTTGGTGCGGGTATTGGTGGAATTAGTGGAGGTGTTTTTAGTCTTGGTGGTGGTGTTAGTATTGGTATTGGTGGCATTGGTGGTGGTGGTGGTGGTGGTGGTGGTATTAGTGGTCTTGGTGGCATTGGTAGTGGTGTTGGTGGTGGTCCATCTATTGCAACAGGTGGAACATCTGTTAGGAGATATTAAATAGGTCTTCAAACAGATTCTCCATCTTTTCTAACTGACAGGTTATCCGTTGGAGTATTTAATTATAATGTGGAGTATAATAATTTATTGAAATTCGTCTTACATTTTTTAAAGAAATTATGCAGACATCAAATGTAATGTATTTTTTGATTTTTTATTGTTTGTAGTTAAAAGATGTCTCCTAAATTCTTACCACCCAACAAAAAAGGATATAGTACAGATAGATTCGGAGGAACTTCCTGAACAATCTCACTCAGAGAAAAATAAAGCCGAGGAAAGTTATGAAAACGGGAGGTGGAGGAGGGTATATAGAGGCTGGTGAGGAAAATAAAAGTGAGTAGGAAGAAGAAGATAAACAAAATTATAATGCATCACTAATGGGGCGTGAATTAAGATCAAACTCCCAGCATGAGGCTGTCAAAACTATTAGTATTGACAAGTTTTAAGTTATGATGCCGATAGATGACCCTGTAGAACTAACTGTTGATCTTGTACTTAAATGTCAGTTGGGGAACCTTTTGATGACTTTTGGAATATTATGAAGAATGAAAACATAGAAGAACTTTTTAAGAAAAGCTGATGGTAAAGACGATCACATTATACGACTTTCCTTGGGCTTTCATGGTAAATTTAATCACTATCTGTTTACTCATCCGATATTTTATATTGAATAATTATTATGACTTTTTCTTGCTTGCTTCCTATTTACATATTTTAGGCTTGGACATTTGAAGTTATTCCTTTCCTCCGAAAGCTGGTCAAGGATTACCAGGATAAGGTTTCCTATCCAAGGATCCTTAGATGGTTGGCTGCAAAAAGTAGCACAAGAATTAAGGAGGATGATCTCTTTAACCCTCTGGATGATGCAGTATGTCTTCTTTCAAGTGAAATAATTTGAATCAAAGTAAGATTTATGAAAGATGGGTCGTCTATTGCAATAGATTTCCCTTCTACTACAACTGGTGAAACAGATGGGTAATCTATTGTGATAGATGATTCATATTTCACAATAGATTAACCATCTTTTGATCTAGTTCTCTGAACCCGACTCAACAGATTACCTATCTACTATAAATTATGCAACAGATGGGTAATCTGATGTAATATATTATTAATCTGTTATGACATACAGATTAACTTTTGCAATAGATAGATTATCTGTTGCATAAGTTGACTGTGTTAACATGTAACCCAACTGACTGCAAATTATTATTATATGATTAAATGTATCTGTTTATTTTATAGGTTATGCATCCTTGGATCATGCCTACTGAGCAGGAGTTGGGGATAACTTCTTTTATTACTCTAAGTCTTGTTGATGCAATAGCAGACTTAACAATGGAGTTAATAAAGAAGGAATTGGCTAGAGAAATAGCCATAAGAAGAGCAGTTAGTCAAGGTCATCCTAATGTTGAAGCTCTTCACGACCAACCTACTGTAAAAGATTTGGGTGCTTCTTCTGGGGGTGTTGCTGGTGGAGTTGTTGATGTTGGTGGCAGTCATCCTGATGCTGATGCTAATGCCATTCGTGGTGGTGAGCGTGTTGATGCACAAGAAAAAATAAATATGTTTGAAATCACCCCTTACACAGGCCCCTCTCATACTTATACCGACCCCTCCCACCTTTATAGTGTTCCCTCTCACCCCTCTTTACCCTCATGTTCTTATTACAAATGCAAAGTGTGCAAGGACAGACAAGATAAAATCATTGAAAAACTAGAGGCTATCACTGAAGCTGCTGAGGAATTACAATCCAAGAGGGGTGTCATACTATCTAAGAAGGTGAGATATCTATACACTTCTGCAGTGGCAGTTAGGAGGAAGAAAAGAAAAATTAGCCAAACACTCTCCAGTATCAAAACAAAAAAATTGCAACTCCTCCTTTTCCAAAATTTATTGAAGTTCAAGGGCCAATGAAGAAGGTGGACATATACACGGCACTTGGCAACGAAGAGAGGAATGAACTGCGAAAGACCACATATGCCAAGAAGAAGAAATCTTCACAAGAATACACCATGCAAATGTTTGACGCCCAACACTTTAAGAGTATGATAAATATACGTGAGTGGTACATAGACAAGGTAAGATTACTTTTCCTAGCCTAGCCTTCTTGTCTACTCTATGAAAAAAAGCTACACAATAGATGTGTAATCTGTTGCAACATCTGGGTATTCTGGTGCAATTGGTAGTGGTTCTGTTACAATAGATTAAACATCTGTTGCTTGAGTTGTGTTAGCTACGTAATCTGTGAACAGATTCAGAGAACCCTCTTCAATAGATGGATCATCCGTTGCATCTTTCCACTATGTTTTTCTTCTTTATAATTACTAACTTATTTAAAAATTATCTTTTTATATCATAGTATGTTGATGAAATTCTCTGCCTCATGAGGGATAAGCAATTAGCGTACTCGGATGCTTATGATGCTGCCGATAGGATAATGGACCTTAACTTCTACAATAATTTCAAAAATAGGTACAATAAGCTTACTAGGCTAGCTAAAACTCTTGCTCGCCCGAGATTTGATTGGTTAGTTTCTACGTACGAATGGGATGAAGATATGATTAACTATGTTAGAGGGAAGAGGCCATATCCACATGACATGAGATAGACCAAGGCAAAGAGAATTCTTGTAGGCATGAATGTGAAAGTCATACATATTCTCATTGTTGAGATACTTCTCAAGGAGGGAAAGATTAAGGTTTATGACTACAACTTAACTATCTTCGATGACGGTAATTTTTTTATCCACATGCAGCCATTATTGGAGTTGCTCCCCAGCTTTTTGAGGCAGAGTAAGCTGATGGATCATTTGCTAGTCAAAGTGTTGAAGAAGAAAGCATGGGATTTTAAAGGTTGAAACAAGGACATGAACCTTTAAAAATATAAAACTGCTGTCACATGTGGGCCATATGTGCTTGCATACATCAAATATTTGCTAATCGGCACAGAAATGGCCGATCTATGTGATGCCATTATGGAAAAGATGCAAGAGGTTTGGGCTTATGGGGTACTAATTAGATGCTTAGAGTTTGTGTATAAAGAAGATGTACAAATAAAAACACCATAATAATTTTTTATTTCAAGCCACTTCACTTTACATATAGTGGCAATTTTTTATGTTTGACGAAAGTTGAATTTCTTATAATACAACAGATTGTCTATCTGTTGTAACATATAATATATCTATTATGACAGATTGATTATCTGTTGCAATGGGTTAGTCATCTGTTGCATTATGGAGATGTTTCTCAGTCTATCTGTAGCAATAGATATACAATCTGTGGCAACGTATAGTCTATTTGTTGCAACTGATAGGTAATCTATTGGAACAAATCAAAATAGTAGGAAGACATATTTGATAATTTCCAACAAATGACCTACATGTTGCAATATATGTCTAAATATGTTTGGTAATTTACAACAGATATGTCATCTGTTGCAACAGATAAATAAAATATAAAAAAATTATTATGGGTACAAATGATCCACTCTACAAACAAATCAACAATTTAAATTTTGGTGCCAACAATTTCTAAGGAGAGGTTGTTACTTTGACAGACTAAAGCTATTAAGATTTACTCAATATGCACAAGTTATTCTTCATCCGGTGCTATGGAATTTGTCTTTGGTCGACGTAGATATTTAGTATCGCTTGCGTATAGTTTCTGCGCTTTCGCTTCTCCGTGTTTCCATAAAAGAGCAGCATATATTTTAAGGAGTAATTCAGCATCAAGTACATCATTTGGTACTTGTAATCCATCACTCAAATACTCAGCATAAGCAACAATAAAAAGACCTCAATTCTTGCATTTTAAAATAATGGATAATCCATATCTTGCAATTAATGTAAGCGTTGTGAAATTTATGAAATGAAACTAAATCATGATACTTACAGGCTACCAACGGGTTGTTTAGAACTTCCTTCAACATACTCTACATCAAATGTATTACTCATTTTTTCCCGGTATGCTTCAATTGTCGATCAATCAGTACGAACCTTTTGATCTAAAAAGCCACTTATATCAAGGTAAGTAGACAATACTTTGGCTAGCTTTTGTATCTCAGACTCAGACGATGGCCCAAAACGTCTTCTTTGAGACATCGAGTCATAAGCTTGGATGGGCCTCTCTTTTAGAACAACAAAAACCAACACCCAATGGAATTCATCACCACAATTGATTGGGATGTACACTTCGTCGATCAAATGCCAAGGTAAGCTAGTTAGAATGCTAAAACCTTTGATGATGTTGATTAAGCGTTCCTCATTTCGGAAAACTTCCAGCTGTTGTTGACAAAACCTGTCGTAGGCATTATTGATGTAAACTTTGTATAAATAATTGCCTAACATGTATTTGTATTATTCTTGTGTTTGCAACTTGGCCTTCTTTCGGAGGTAGTAAAAAATGACATCGATATGCTACACATATTATCAAATATTTTAAATTACATGATAATAAAATTAATACACAGATGCAATTAAATAAAGTATTAATTAATAGTAATATATATGACATTTAAACCTTACCATTCTAGCAAGTTCAGGGCAGTAACATCAAATAGAACCAATCCTTTATTTTGAGATGTGCAACATCAAAGTAGAACATATCAAAGTCAAGACTCAATTTTTTTTCTACATGATTTATATGTATTAATGTCATGTTTTTAAAATAAGAATTGTATAAATCAATATCTTTAAATATGATTTATGTACCTGTCGGCATGGTGCTTTAACAATCCATCGGTAATCCATTCTGAATAATCTTTGATCAACTTTGTTAATTTTTTTGGAGCCTCATCCAATATGTTGAACCCTTCAAATGGGTAATTCTTCCGTTCTCCCAAACTGACTGGCTCCACTTTTTCTTCTTCCATGGATGCAGTTGATGGATTATCAACTATGATATTATGCTATTAAACAGTAGCTTCTATTGTGACATCCACCTGGAAAGACAAAATTATCAATGCTAATGACAGATATATAATAGACTATCTATCTGTTAAATCATATGGATCATCTATTCTGACAAATTCGAACAGGTAAAATAGAGTTGTATGATTATTTTGAACAAATGACATGTCTGTTGTAGCATATGACTCATCTGTTGGTATAAATTAAAACCATATGAAGACCTATTTGATTTACTGAAATAGATGGACATATGTTACAACAAATAACACATCTGATGCAATAGGTTAGATGACAATTGCAACAGATGTATATATCTGTTTGATAATTTTTAGAAGATGTATCATCTGTTGAAATAGATAAGTGTTTGTTTGTTTGTTGGAATAGATGATATCCTTCACCTTCAGCTCATGCTGATCTCCTTCGGCCCTTGTAAATTGATCAAAGGTGCAATACAAAGATAGAGGAGTTGCAAATTTTCTTTTTTCAATGCTTGATGATACCTTGGAAATTTCTTTCCTTCTTTTTTTAGCCACCTTGATCTCTAGTGGAGAGTATGGCTATGAAATCCTCTTTGATGGAATAAAACCCCTCTTAGATGTCATTTTCTTTATAGAAGTAGTTAATGCATTAATAACATTAATCACTCCATCATGTTTTTCCTTGCAGTCTTGACATTTGCATGGCGAACATTCGCTAGAAGTGGAAAAATCTGTATAACCAGTATGATCATAATTATAATGGTTTGTTGTTTCAAAAATTGAAAAAGGAGCATCATTATCCCCAATAGCAGCACCACTACCACTAACCCTCCAAATTAATTTTCTTGTGATGGTTGTTGCTTTAAACAATTCCTTTTTTATTCTATCGAAGATCTTAGGGTCCGATAAAGTTTGCACAGACTGAAAAGTAAGAAAAAATAGCATCTTCAACTCTCGATTGGTCAGAACAAGCCACGAATAGACAATCTAAAATAAATTAGTACATATATTAGAATGATGATGAAATCATTTTAAAATATCATTAATTAGAATTAGACTTACTGCTTCCTTTGGGGGGTTGAAAAGATCAAAAATTTTTATATTTTTATCAGTTTTGGCCGACAACCATCTCAAAATTCTTGGACATGAAACTTCTTTCTAGTAGTTCACTTGTTGTCTCAAATAAGGAATGACTTCAAATGCGCAAGCCTATAAAACAACACCAATAAATCAAAATCATTATTAAATTAAAAAAAAAGAATCATATCATAATAAAAAAAATATTTACCATGAAAGACCATGGAAAGCCATATAAGTTGTATGTCTTTGGCGTTAAGAGAGTCAACAAATATTTGGCAGTCATTTTAAAGGATTCATACCCCAAGGATAGCTGTTAAATAGCTCAAGATCCTCGGAGAGCTTTATCAAACCAAGTGGTATGTTGTTGTTAACGTCTCTTACCAAAAGAATATTATATACAAACCAAACAAAGCACAATGATTGCTTGTGCTTATTTGAAAGTCTTTTACATTTCAACACTTCTATCAAATTTATATTTTTGAAGCTTGGACCAACAAAGGACACCAGATCATCACAATCACTCGACTTTTCTTTGCCTTTTTCTGGTGTGTGGGAAGGAGAATGAGGAAAACATTTTAATCCAGTAACTATTGCAAACTCCCTCCAACCAAAACAAACAAGCATGCCACAGTAATTTATCCATGCCTCATCCATCTTATCTTTGTTTTCATACATAAACCTGTACTCGAGAAGATCATATATGATTTTTATTTGGAAACAAGCATTGTTGTCCTCCGACAAATCAAGCTATTTCCAAAAGCAGCTATCCCTGAAATAAGCTTCCAAATTTTATTCTCGAAGTATTTTTCTGAAGGCATCTAAATAGTTTTCCATGACTGACTTAACCACGAAATCACTAGTTAAATCTGTGGCACCATCGCACTGCATTCTCATAGGATAACTATCAATGCTAAAGGTTTTGACCAACTCTTCGTGGAAGGGCTATTAGAATTTGGATCATCTCTTTTGAAATATTTCTCCTCCCTATGTTCATTATCTTCTGCTTCTAATTGAGATAAATCTTGTAAAATAAGCTCATAGAGCAGTGGATGTAGCCTAGTTGCTTAACTTATTCCTTTACTTGGACTTGATTCGGTTTATTTTCTTTTAGGAGCCATATTCTAAAAATAATAGGAACATAAAATAGATTGTAATTGATTAATGCATCATTAAAAAGAGATAATAGTATATCAGACATGTACAACAGTAAAATAGCAATTCCAACAGATCAAACATCTGTTGCACCAGGTAGGTTTTCTGTTGCAACATATAACTAACCTACTGTAATGGATGAGTAATTTGTTGTAATAATAAAAAAAAATCACTCATGTGTTGAAATAGATGGCTAGTCTGTTGCACCAAGTATGTTTCCTATTGTAATATATAACCAACTTGTTGCAACTAATGAGTAATCCATTGGAAATAATAAAAAAAGATCACTCATCTGTTGAAATAGATCACTCCTCTGTTGCACCAGGTAGGTTATCTGTTGCAACATATAAACAACCTTTTGTAATAGATGAGTAATCCGTTAGAAATAATAAAAATATATCACTCATCTATTGCACTAGGTAGGTTATCTGTTGCAAAATATAACCAACCTGTTGCAAAGGATGAGAAATTTGTTGGAAATAATAAAAATAGATCACTCATCCATTGAAACAAATCACTCATCTATTAAAATAGATCACTCACCTGTTGTCAAATGAGTTATCTGTTGGAACTATTATCAACTGTCAATATTGTTTAGGTTTTTTCCAAATAGAAGAGTCATTTGTCGCAACAGATGAATGATCTGTTAGATTATTCATTTGTTGCATCAAAATTTAATCTATTGCATTAGATTTCCATTTGTCGCATCAGATTTTTATCTATTGTATCAGATGGTTCATCTATTGTATTAGATGGTTTATCTATTTTATTAGACGGTTTATCTATTGCATCAGATAATTCATCTGTTGCAGAAAAAAAGTACCAGGATTTTATTCAATAAAACAACAACACTATCACTGTTTAATATTAAATACACTATTTTTACCAAGAAAAATAACAAATCAACCTAGCAACACCAATACAACACCCACACTAAGAACATCAACGGTGACAAAACTCACGAACATTATTGTTTCGCGTTTGTACAAACACAAACAACAAAAATTACACTTCAAAAAACTCAACATACACCAACAAATCCAATCAACAATTCTGGAACAAGAACTACAGTAACAACAAAAAATATATTTCACACCAGAAAGAGTAGTGAAGAAATTCCAAAAATTAGAGTTTTCTTCTGTCCACTTTTAAAATTTAAGCAAGAAATATTGAAATTGTTAACCAATACTAAAAGAGAAATTGGCTTGAGTTCCTATTTTTCTTCATAACTAAATAAAAATAATTTTTTACCTGTGAAAGAAGAAATGGAACGATGAATAACTCGAAGGTGTTGTAGCCAGAGAATATCGTTGTTACGTCGATTGACGGTTGAAAGTAAAAAAGGTACTCGCCCATTTATTTTTTTCCGTAGGTTCAAGTCACCGGGGATTGAAGGGAGAAATTTTGCATAACTATTGGTTGGGGGGAGAGAGAGAGAGGGGGGACAGAGACGGTTGATGATTTGGAGAGGAGAGAGGTGTGGGTTGATTTATATTTTTGAAAAGATTAGAAAGTTTTGAAAATATTAATCAAGTCCACAATTAACTTAATCAAGTTTTCAAATTATGTTTGACCCTTTATGTTGGTCAATGTCACCAATCCTTCATTCAAGACCTAAACGACACCTTTCCTTCAATTTTCTCGTCATACATCGGGTCCACTGAAAAAATGTAGACACATAAGATAGAAAAAAAAATGGCTAATGAAATTCTTTATTGATATGAATATTGACTAATATTTGTACCATTTATATGTGAAATGACATTTACACTATTTAGGAATATAAGCACAACACAAATGGAGAAAATAAAGGAATATATGAAATATTATAATCTTATTTTAAAGATTGCAAATCTCAATTTTTTTCAGAGCTTACATATAAATATATTTATATAATATAGTAAACGTTCTTTACACATACCATTTAATGTACCTCAATCTCTTTTTAAAAATTTCTCTTTTAAGTATTTGTTTTGCTAGTTGACATGAATGTCAATTGTGATTATATCTACAATACATAAGTGAATACAAAAATTGTGTGTTCGAAGCCTTATATGAATGTCCCATATGTAATTCTTTTTTATTTCTAGTCAAACATTTATAGATTGACTTAATGATATTTTTTGAAATATTATTTGATAATGAACAAAAAATATATATTTAACCCACCAAGTTCATGTGTAGTAGTATTTTTTGGGGAAAAACTAGAATATTAGAAGCTTCAAGTATCGAAAATTTCGATGGGATCAGAATTTTCACTCAGAAAGTTTAAAATATAAAAAAATAAATATATGAAGTAAAAAAAATTCAACATTTACCACAAAAAAATAAAAATAAAAATAAATTTAGTTCTATATAAATAATTTATATTTCGTGAAGGAAAATGTTGATCATAAATTTAAATTTATTTAAATTATTACTTCAAAAATAATTTGGTTGAATAAGTTGGGACTTGAAAGTAAAATTATTTTTAGTCACATAATGGGTCTATTGGGAAAATGTAGACACATAAGCTAGAAAAAAATGGCTAATTAAATTCTTTGTTAATATGATTATTGACTAATAATTGTATTATTTGATAATAAACCAATATATATATATATATATATATATATATATATATATATATATATATATTAAATTAGGTTAAACAACTTTAAATTTTAACCCACCATGTTCATGCATGGTAGTATTTCTTGGGCAAAAAACTAAAATATTAGAAGCTTGGAGTATTGAAAATTTCGACATAGTAAGAATTTTCATTCAGAAAATTTAAAATATAAGAAAATAAATATATGAAGAAAAAAATTCAACATTGACCACATAAAAATAAAAAATAACTTTAGTTCTATATAAACAATTTAATATTTTGTCAAAGGAGATTTAGATTATAAATTCAAATTTATTTAAAATACTTCTTCGTAAATAAAGTGGTTGAATAAGTTGAGACTTGAAAGTAAAAATGTTGTTAGCGAAATAATGGGTCCATTGAAAAAATGTAGACACATAAACAAGAAAAAAAAGGCTAATGAAATTCTTTGTTGATATAATTATTGACTAATTATTGTACCATTTAGATGTAAAATGACATTTATGCCTTTGTTTTTCCTCCAACTCACATTTCTATATATTAGAAAAAAATAATAATATGCAATAAGTCACTGGGCTTATCGTACTTATTAAAAGTAGAACACAGAACTTAGGATAGTTGATATGAAAACAGGGGTGGCTCAATAGCACAACTAGTAAATCATTTGCTTTATGTCTCCAAAATATTGAAGCCCCAAAAAAATTTGATAGTGAAGTTTATCAGTTTATTTTTAATTAAAATAATACTGAAGATTGCTTTAAGAAAGAGGTTCAACATTTATATAAAATATGAAAGAAAGAAAACCTATCTACCTTTTACTAAAAATAATTTAGATCTTTGAATTAGTTAACTCAAATCTTCATATTAATAAATAAAATTTTACAAAAACATTTAAGATAATGTATTGCAACCACATGATTAAGATAGTATTAACTAGAATTAATCCTCAGTTTTATATTAGTATGTGAAATTAACTAAGGGCTTTTTCATTTAAGAATATTACACACACAAAAAAAACCATGTAAAATAAAAAAATATAAGTCTAAATTATTATTTTTTGTGGACCTTGGTTACTCATTCATAAGCACTTTTGATCACTCTAATCAATTTATATAGACTATAACATGTTGTAATAAGTTGTACTCCTATTAAAGTGTTTGAACAGATTTTTATCCATTTATATATTTTATTTATTTAATTATTCTCATTTTTAGTCATTTTATGGGGGCTTAGACCATCATTGCTTATCCCAAAGCACTTTTGATCATCCTAACCGACTTAGGTAGACTACAATATGTTGTGTCAAAGTGTTGGAAGTGAATTTTACCTTAATATGTTGTACCAAAGTGTTGGAAGTGTATTTTACCAATTCTTTTCTTTTGTTTATTTAATTAGACCCCTTTTTAATCATATACAATTATTATCGATTGAAGTATATGGTATACCGATTTGTGGACATGTATATCATCAACTACATTGTCTATTATTGATAATTGAAAAAATCCAACGGTAAAATAACATTCTTCCATCTCCAATTGTAACATTAGAAATTTTCAAATTATAATGAACAATAGAATTTTCATGTACAAAAGAGCCTTGTTTTTTTATATTTTGAACTTCAATATTCTTCTTTCTTGCTCAACTTTTGTATCTTCTTTCTTTTTCATTTTGAACTCCAATAATGTCTCAATCATCTGAAAAATTGATCATGCTCACCTATAACATTGTTCTGGTGAAGGAAAATTATTGTGAAATATAATAACCCAACTTGGGTTGAGGTCGAATCCATAAGGAATGTAACTAGTATTCAAATCCTATGCGTGTTGAAGGCTTCTAAGTATTTACCTGAAATGTAAACATAAAGTAAACCATAAACTAAAATTTGGGGGGGGGGGGGGGGTATGTTTTGAACGATTGTTGAACAAAAAATACTTGAGCAACCAATTTAGAGCAACAGTTATAGATAAGATTACAGTAGGAGAATAGTCTTGGGATTATGCTTTCCTAGGGCAAATAGTGCATGGGTACATGAGAATCAAATACAAAATCTAGCTAATGACTAAATGAGTAGGCTAGGTTAGGGGTTTTGATGTTAGTTTTTCAACCAAACACCAAAATATCACCCATGGATCCTTTCGGATACCTCATAAGTGTGGCAAAAAAATCAACCCATAACCTCAATTAGACATCCCTATTCTTAGGAAGATGCCTAAGACATAGCAAATTCACAATCCATCCATATTTCTAAGAAAATGTAAAGGAATAAACTAACATCTAATTATTGTTCACAAATACTTATTACTTGTATCCCTCTTCCAAGAATGATATGGGTTCTAAATGAATACCCACATCACTCTTTAAAGAATGATGTGGAATTTTGGGAATCTAGGGCTTTCACCCACAAATTCCAATTCAACAATCAAGTATTAGTGAAACTCAACATCTTTAACGAAGAATCTACACTAACAATCAAAACCCATACACATTTGCACCCTATTAGAACATAACTCCAAGATAGATATTTAGCTACTCATGAAGTTTGAGAGAAGAAGTGTACCCAAATTTTCATTCAAAGCTTCCATTGAAGATGCAAGCAAGGGTGTTCTCAAATTCAACTTTAATTATAACTAAACTCACTTGGAAAATTAACTTTAATAGTCTTTCCCAATTTAGTAGGATTTTTATAATGCCAAAACTTGAATTCTAGTTGAAAGATATGTCTAACTGAAAGGGGTTTGCCCTTTTTAGGATTGGAACCAGCTGGGGGAAATTACGAATCTATCCATGGTCTATTTTCCGTTCCATCGCGAACGCTGGTGCTTGATCGAGATTCCAGCTCACGTGATCAGACTGAACCTATTGCGATCTCCATGCTTTGACCTGGCCTTGACTGGCCATAATCGCAGTAACTGAGGTCGATCCCAGCTCTTGATTTTCCAGCTTTTGTACTCCGTTGCTCTTTTTGTTCCTTTTTTTAGCTCACTTCACTTGTTTTCTTCCATTTACCTGTGAACCTGCAAACCAAGGGAATTAGTGCATTCAAATGGAAAATTTGCCTCATTTACACCATTTACTCATAGTAGTGTGCACAAATTTGGATCTATATGAGTGGTAAATTCAAATCAACAACACTCCCAACTTAAAGCTTTGCTTTTCCTCAAGAAACACTACTTCTTACTCAATAAGACTATGCAATTTTAAGCTCATTTGTACAACCAAATGATCACCATGACTTCGAATTTGATTAGAACCAACAAGTAACTCTCAAGCAGGGGTAAAGCTATTTTCACAACTCCCCTCAACATAAATTATAATCTCTAGGATACAAAAGACTTTAAAGAACAACAATGAAACAATCACAACTCTCTAAAAGTGACTCTCCATCGATAGCGACTCAACTATACTCATTTTCTTCATTTTCAGAATATGACAATTTCACCTGCCTCAATTTGTCTACATGCCTCCTTACAAAAAGAAATCCCCCCACCAAATTATCTATCATGAAACAAGAGATTTGAGTGCAAACACTCACTCTCACAAAGAATCTCTCAATACAAATGAGTATCATACCATATGCTTGTCCTTATTTTAAATCGCCACTATTATGAATACACTTGATTTGAGATCTCGAAGGACTTTTTCAAGCTAGTAATATAGGATCGATAAAAGGTATGATATCATATGGGAACAAAGTGACTATACCATCCTTGAACATCTAATCACACTATTCAATCAAACTTTGGACCATGGGCTACTGCATTTGTTTCCAACTTCACACATGCCTACTTTCACTACCTTGATTTGCCCATCTCTTTGAAAGCATTTTCTTCTCAATTTTTTTCTGTGCAATCTATGTTTTTTCTTCTTTTGATGATTTTTTTTTTTAAATTTTTCACTTACTCTCTTTTCTTAAATTTTAGGAACCCACTTACACTATCATGGCCCAAGGTCATCTCTTCCAAAACTCACCACCCCCAACTTAGGCTTTTGTCCTCAAGTTGCATTTTCAAGTTCAAAGAGGGTAGAGTTCAACAAAGAGGTAAACATCAAATGGTTCAAGGCTTGTTATGTGGTTTCTAAAGAAAGGCTTGAAGGATCAAAATGGGTGACTAAGGATGCTATTCCATGTACGGGTAGGATATTTAGGCTAAAATGGGCTCCTATATTGACAAAGAAGGCCTAAGACCATTTCACCAACCAAGCATACTCACGATTAGACTTGAGACACTAACGGGGCTAGTTCTAGATGATACAAGCAAGCATGAGAGTTAAGCGACTACACTCACCACCCATGATATGCAAACTTTTCAAGGAGGCTCAATTGCATTTCCTACTAGATACAAAAGGAGGTATTTACCATGTATTACAAACTAAGGACTTTGGAGTCATAAAAAGAGGTAAAGCATTATTACAAAATTGTTCACGTCCACGCCTTTGGTTTTCAAAAGTTTTGAATGGAGAAGGGTGTTTACTTCATATTTACACCATGCAAAATTTGCTATTTCAGACATCAAGCCAAGCTATCATCTTACATTTTGTCTCTCAAGAGGGCAAGCCATATGGCTACTCATACTTCACCATAGGTTTATAGGTGATCCCAAAACTCCAATGCTATGGGTACTTAGACTTTCCCTGAATCTATGTCTCCAAACCCAATCACGAAGATTTTTCCTTAAGATGTCATCACTCAATCTATCATAGGGAAAGACTCATCCGACAACATCACTAATAAGATAGAAACAAAATAAAAGTCTAAGAATGAAGCAAACAACTAATCCATGAAATATAGGCACCATCAGGTTGTCCAATTATTACAACCCAAAATAAAAATCATCAAAATCAACATAGAAGCATCCAACAAATATCTCAATAATACAGACCGTGGCAAAATAAATAAATTCAAAGATGGGCACCCCCAGCTAAAATCTTGCAGTGACTTTACTGTATAATCAAGAAAGCATAAAAAGAGTAAAGAGTGCTCCCTGTAACTGCATCAAGGACTATAGTTTCCCTTGGTCTCCGCATCACCTCCAATATCATCTGAATCTGACCATACAGGTAGGACCTCATCATCATTCTTATCTCTAAGAGAAGAAAGTTTGTCCTTGGGTTTCAGGACCTTTCAAAGGTTATTCACCCTCTCCCACATCTTCGTGGAGAATTCATCTCTCTTTTTCTCCCTCTTTTTCATCTTCTCATAAGAATCCCCTGGCTCCTTATGTCACAAATCCAAAGATAAGTAGGCCATCTCAATCCTATAAATAGTGGCTCCCTATTTTATCTGGTCCTTTATGTATTTCTCGTAATCAAATTGAGCAATATAGGAGTGATAAATGGTAGAAGGCTCTACCAGCCCCGTAGGCAACCCAGCTACATGCTCCTTGATTTCTCTTATCTCAATTGAGATCTCCTCAAAAGGCCTTATTGTAGATGACATGCAAGAGTCAGTGTCATTATCTATCGACTTGCCTACATCGATCTTCCTCTTCTTGCTCTAACCAGGCCCAAATCTTAAGGGGGTAAATGAGGGTCTTTGGGTGTACCCAAGTATCTCTGGGGTGCTTTTGAACCCCGGCTCTTCGACAAAGCTTAGTAATCAACGATGGGAATAAAAGCAAGGAGCCACCTTTGAGCTTGAAATATCGTATGTATAGCAGAATAAGATGCCCAATATATAGAGAAATGTTATCCAAAATACATATAATCATTCAGACTCTCATAGCAGGGACAAATGTCATATTGGTGCATGGAGAAATCTATCTACAGATGATTGCCAACCAAATTCGAGCCTCAACTGTGAAATCATGCAATGATGTCCCCATCTCTATGGTAGCCCAAGAAACCTCTGTACTAGGACACAACTTATCAGCGAGCCAACTCCCAGGTTCACAACCCTTATCCTCATATGGTTTCATGTCAACATCTAGTAGCCTATATATGTTATTTATCTGCTCAGCTCTAAAGTGAACTTCCTTTCCTTGGATCCTCATTACTGGGTCTGAGATAGAGACTACACTGACATATATATAGAACTCCCTCACCCAATGCTCATTTGCTTGACATAGATCCAGAGCAAAGAACCTCCACCCAGTGACAGCCAAGCGGCCATGAAAGGCCGGGAGCTTCTCCAGTACCCTGTCCAAGAACATGCCTTTCTTTAGGAGTAACTTGGTTCTAGGCAAGTCAGGATAGTGTAGATTCTGGTACTCAGCATCCATGAAATGAGTTTGGATGTATCTTCCCATCTTAATCTTTAGAAACTAGATAACAACAAAAAAAATAATTATTCACATTTACATATGAAAACTATGCTATGTTATTAAATTAAGCTAATGGGATGGTATCTTGGCAATTTCTTGGCAAGAAATTGATTTGAAAGATTTTGGTCTAGACTGAAAAACAACCTTAGATGTCGTGATTGTTGGCCACTGAGACGCAACCATGCTAACGTATCATGGTTTTGTGATCGTGATAGCACTAATTTGATTGCAATCTAGTTATCGTGATTGCAGTAACTGAGGCATTATCGGGCCAAATTTTCAAAGTTTTAAACATCCAATTTCAATGCCCATTTGTGTTCCCAATCAATAATTTACATTATGAACATGAAATATAGTCCCTAGATGTTCGATTATACCTTAGAACAAGTAAAAATGATAAAGAAATTCATTCGGGCATTTAATAGAACACTTGGTGTGCACATTCTATTTCTATCATTTTAAAAAACTTTGGGTACTTAAGACTTCCCTAAGTGTGTGCGCACTAATAGCAACAACGAATCACACCAAACAAGCATAATTTAGACAGATTTAGTATACAAATCATAGTTTTAGGCCAATCCTAAAACATGAGTTCTAAGGCCTACACAGAAGCATAAAAGAGAGAATTTGAATCACATATCGGATTGAGAGATGCAGGAAGGATGTTTAAGCATTTTTGGATGCCCAAAATACACTCAGAGTCAGTTGTAAGTTGAGGTAAATCTGAAAGAAATATGGGGGAAAATAGGGTGCTGAATCATTTTTAAAACCAGGTTTGACCACGATTACGGTCAAAGTTTCACAATTTTGGGTAAATGGCAATCGCGATTGGATAGCACGCATACCGTGATTGCAGTAACTAAGGCCCATTTCTGGTCCTCTACTTTCCATTTTCAGCCACTACTCAAATGGACCACACTTACCCTTTCTCAACCTCATTCAAAACACCTTATATTACCATAATTTCATGGATTAATCACAAACAAAAATAAAACCTACTATAGTAATCAAAATTCAAAGGATACGAGCCACTTTCATGGCATTGGTGGGTTGCCTCCAACCTAGCACCTAATTTATCATTTTGGCATGACATTCTTCAACGTTCAAGTTGGATCCTTAAGGGATACTTCATCCACCTCCATGGCCACCACATCAATGACGGACAACACTTGAAGTTCCATTGGTTAATTTTAGTTTTACAAACCCGAAAAGACACTTTATTATTTTAAACCCGAAATTTCATTTCTCCTTGCTCCATATCAACAATTGCTCTACCGGTTACCAAAAAGGGTCTCCTAAGGATAATAGGTATTTCTTGCTCAATTTCATAATCTAGGACCATAAAGTCCGCCGGCAAAATGAAATGATCAACCTTGACCAAGACATCATACAAAACTCCAATCAGTTTATTGATGGAGTGATCCATCATTAAGAGTCTCATTATTGTGGGAGTTGGAATTCCTAAAACAAGTCTTCGATAAATTGCATATGGCATAAGATTGATGCTTGCACCAAGGTTACACAAGGTTTTCTCAAATTTGTGTGTCCAAATGGTTCAAGGGATTGTGAAGGCTCCCGGATCCTTATTATTTTTTACCATAGCACTAGTCATGATAGCACTACAACCATGGGTAACTTCAATGGTTTCACCATCCACAAGGCACTTTTTGGACATCAATAGCTTTATTATCTTAGCATATCCCAAAATTTCTTGAATGGCTTCTAGTAATGGGATATTGATTGAAAGGTTGCTAAGCTTGGCAAGAAACTTCTTAAATTTGACATTTTCCTTTTTTTTTCTTGATTCTTTGAGGGAAAGGAGAATGGATTTTAATTTGGCACAACGGGTCACATTGCCTTTCATCACCCTCAACTACCTTAAGATTTCCCTCCTCATCAACCATCTCTTCATTTATCACCGACTCTTCATTATCCCCTTCTTCAGACTTTGGAGCCTTATCATTTGACTCACCTATATGCTTCTTATTTGTGTTTAATAGATCATCATGAGACTTTTATTTGACCTCAACCTCTTGTGAACCAAGTTTTTTACCACTCCGGGTTATAATTGCTAAGATTTGAGCATTATTTTTTGGATTTGCCACCGTATTACTAGGGAGGCCACCTTTGGGCCTAGCACTAAGTGCGATTGAGATTTGGGTCTCCAATTGTTTGATTGAAGCAGAGTTTGAGACAACTGTTTGGTTGATTTGAGAAAATTGTCCTTTTAATTCTCAGACCATCTTGTTCGTTCCTTCCACTCTCATCAAGATTCTAGCAAGCACATCCTCGGCTTTGAACTTCTTGGGATCTACGGGATTTGACTCCTTTCTATTTACCCATTCATGGGGGCACATATCTATCATACTCCCTTTCTTTATAATTCTAATCTCAATCTCTATCTTTATCATATCATTCTCTTTCTCGATTATGATCGGTCCAACCTTGGTTACCACTCTGTCTTTGATAGGCCGGGAGAGAACCCCTCAAGAAATCTACTAAGTATCTAATGTATTCATCAAGCCTCTTGGCTACTTATTTATCATATCCTTTAGATTCCATGACATTTACCATTTTTGTGGTTGCACCCATCACATGCTTTGTAAAGAGGTCTAATTATGTCTTCATTTTCACCATAATTTTCCTCGCTCTTTTCTTCTTTCTTTTTTTCTCCTTATCCACATAGGAGGTGGTAGGGGAACCTTTCACTACCTCGGTGTCCCGGGTGTGCCACCCCTTATTTTGCTTTGTGATTTCTCAAGCAAAGTTGAAGCTACTCTATTTGACAACCTCAAAAGTGACCCACCGTTGGAATTCTCCACCACGATTTGTTGAGTTGGTCTAATGCCCTATAGAATATTTGTAAGAGCATCTTGTCTGGTACCTCATGGTTAGGACATTGCACAAGTTTTTCATTAAACCTCTCCCAAACTTCATATAGAGGATCCCTATTGAGTTATTAAGTTGACAAAAATTAATGATTTCGTCCTGTAATTACAATATCTTTAATGGTGGGAAGTAACGATCTAAGAAAACATCGGTAAGATCGACCCATGATATGATTAACCCAGTGGGAAGAGACCTCAACCACAATACTGCCTCACCCGTTAGAGAATAGGAAGAGGCACAATCGTAAGGATTCTTGTGAGACATGAGCAATGTCAAATGGGGCATATACTTCTAAAAAAAATTCAAGTGCAAGTTGGGGTCTTCATGAGATTGAACCCCAAAGAGTCCTTTTATTTGAAGCATTTGTAACATCACACTTGTGACGTGGAAGACCCCATTCCCCAAATTCAGTGGGATGCGGATGGCACTAGAACGTCCCGCATTGTGGAGATGGTCTTCATCATCAAGGGGCCCATCAAAGGTCCTGACATTACTTGTATGATCAGTCATTATGTCGTGGACACTATTAAAATCACATATAAAGAAATAAAACAACAACCAACATAAATAACATACACTAATGGTAAACCCAAAGTTACAATAAACACCACACAAGCAAAAACAAAGTTTTAGTCCCTGATAACGGTGCCATTTTGATCATGGTTACCAATACATTATTCTAGTGTAGGACTATCATTTTCAAATATAATAACCCAACTTTATTTAGGGTCGAATCCACAAGGAGTGTAACTAGTATTCAAATCCCATGCGTGTTGAAGGCTCCTATGTATTTACCCACAATGTAAACATAAAGTAAAACATAAATTAATATTGGGGGGTAAGGTTTGAAAGGTTTTTGAACAAAACCTACTTGAACTACCAATTTAGAGAAACAATTATAGATAAAACTCTAATAGGAGAATAGTCTTGGGATTATGTTTTCCTAGGGTAAAATAGTGCATGGGTACATGAGAATCAAATGCAAACTCTAGGTAATAACTATATGGGTAGGCTAGGTTAGGGGTTTTGATGTTAGTTTTTCAACCAAACAACAAAATATCACCCGTGGATCCTTTTGGATACCTCATGGTTGTGGAAAACAAATCAACCCACAACCTCAATTGGGCATCCTTATTTCTTAGTAGATGCCCAAGACATAGAAAATTCACAATCCATCCTTATTTCAAAGACAATGTACCGGAATAAGCTAATATTTAATTATTGTTCTCAAATACTTATCGCCCATATCCGTATTCCAAGGATGATATGGGATCTAAATTTGAGCTTTAACCCATAATTCTAATTCAACAATCAATGTTAGTGAAATCCAACATCATTAACCAAGAATATACACTAACAATCAAAACCCTCGTATATTTTCACCCTATTCCAACATAACCCTAAGATAGATATTTAACTACTCATGAGCCAAAATTTCATTTAAATCTTCCATTGAAGATGATAGACAGGGTGTTCTCAAATTCAACTTCAAATACGTCTAAACTCGAAAATTAACTACAAAAATCTTTTCCAATTTAGTAGAGTTTTACGAGGCCTAAACTTAAATTCCAGTTGCAAGATATGTCTAAGTGAAAGGGTTTTCCCCTTTTTAGGATTGGAACCAGCTATGGGATATTACGAATCTGTCCCTAAGCTATTTTTTGCTCCATCGCGATCATCGGTGCTTGATCGCAATTGCAGCTCCTATGATCACATTGAACCTGTCGCGATCGCCATACTTTGACCTGGCATTGTGTCACGACCCAAACTACTGGATCGTACGGGCACCTACGCTATTCTAAGTAGCTAGGAGAACCCTTACTACCCAGCTAAAAATATGCGGACGACTTCTGTTTTTAAGAAAATACTGAATTAAATATTATAACGTAAATTAAATATTAATAAGTAAACTTTTTCAAAAACTTCGTACAATTAGCTTTCACTATCCAGGACTTGGACAGACATGTATAAGAGCTATCTACGATAGCATAAACTGACAATAAGATAATAATACAAAGACTCTAACATCTACCAGAATGAAAGTACAGACGTTAGTGCTGAATATCGTCATCCATCTAGTAACTGCAACTAACCTGCATTCAGTCTACACTCCAAGAAGGAATGTAGAAGAGTAGGGTCAGTACAACCACACGTACTGGTAGGCATCATCGGCCGACCGTGTTAGTCCATATAATCATAAAATAGAACTAGGAAAAATAAATTAGGACATCCTGAATGGAATATAATTCAACTAAGTTTGTAATAATATTATTACTTTACCTATATAAGTTACAACATCCCACTACTCTTCCAACTCCATCAATATTATATTCGCTACTAACATACTCTATCCTCATTAATTCACACCATCAATCACAATTCAACGCTAATGAAACACTATTCCTCTTTATTCACCTTATCTTTTTAATTACTCATATTCACACGTAATTATAGACAACCTACACTAAATTCTCGGGCTAACAACCAAATGCTCTATTATAATATTAAAGAATGATAACTAGCCATTCTGGTAAGATACCATTAAAACATGTATAAATGAAGCAAGTAAACCAACATATAAGTAAGTACAAAGTTTCACTTTTTCAAATACATATCACACAATCAAATACCCAATGAATTGAAAATACAACAATAATATATCAAACAGTGCACACAAATAAGCCACATAACCATCAAAAGTATCAACCATATTGTAAACATCCATAGACTCAACACAAATATGTACACACATCTTATGGGACTTATTTTTGAGAAAATAGTCATGACCTGCAGGGAACAATCTATGTTCATGTACCATACCGGCGTGGTACCCGATCCAACATATACATATTTGTACCAGTGTGGTACCCAATCTAACATATATATATCCGTATCGACATGGTACCCGATCTAACATATACATATCCGTACCGGCGTGGTACTCGATCCAACATATACATATCCGTACCGGTGTAGTACCCGATCCAACATATACATATCTATACCAGCGCGGTACCCGACCCAACAGATACATATCCGTACCAACGTGGTACCCAATCCAATAAATAAATATCCGTACCGGTGGGTACCCTATCCAGCATATTCTTATCCGTACCAGTGTGGTATCCGATCCACCATAAATAAGTATTATCAATATCAAATTTACACAACTTCACAGAATATAACAATGTACCATGTTTACAAGTACACTTAAAGTCATAAGACTATTCCATCAAGTAATTTTCAACAATCATTTATACATGCATCAATTATTCAAGAATCAACAATTTTAAGCATGTCCGAATACCAATCAACAAGTATTCATAGCATCACTGTAAGGAGTTATCATTATCAAACAAATCACTCAAAGACACAATTCAATATACCATCATCATCACCAATTTAGTCTCTCATGGGCATCCAAAGATATAGTATTTTTATCAATATCAAAACAAGAATATCATAAAATAAATCACAATTTAATTCTTATGCATACAAGTCACTATTGGAGCCTTAATTACTCATTAATTATTAAAAATATAATTATCTTCTTAAATATCACAACTTGGGTTCTAACACCACCACCTATAACTAGCACATTCACGCATATCATTATTCTCTACCGCTTTCCACATAATACAATCATCAAACTAATTCAAGTCATCTATCCCTTAGATATTACTATGCTTATCAATATTTGATCTTAGCATAACTCTCCTCATCCTATTACTGCACAATACATACAACCTAATACTATTACAACTCAATTAGGTTCATTACTAGAACTACTAAAAAAATATCATGTTCATATACTACTTTTACAACAATCTCCTTTTAAGGAACATAACACATAATTTAATAAATATTACATAATCAATCAATAATATAGTTTTTGGGATTAAAGTTAAAGGTTGGATTCTCAGGTGGTATGTAAAAGGGATAGTTTCAAGTATCTCGGGTCCATGATTCAAGGGAATGGTGGGATTGACGAGGATGTCTCCCACCATATTGGGGCGGGATGGATGAAGTGGAGGCTCGCGTCGAGGGTGTTGTGTGATAAAAAGGTGCCTCCCAAGCTTAAAGAAAATTTTTATAGTGTGGTAGTCCGTCTGGCCATGTTGTATGGAGTGGAGTGCTGGCCAGTCAAGAACTCTCACATTCAAAAATTGAAGATAGCGGAAATGCAGATGTTGCACTGGATGTTTGGGCTTACTAGGGGTGATAGAGTTCGAAATGAGACTATCCGAGAGAAGGTTGGGGTGGCTTCGATTGAGGATAAGTTGCGGGAAGTCCATTTGAGAAGGTTCGAACATGTGATAAGGAGGGGCACAGATGCACCGATTTATAGGTATGATCAGCTTACTTTGGATGGTTTCAAGTGAGGTAAGGGTAGGGCGATGAATTAATGGAGAGAGATGATTAGGCAAGACATAGAGAAGTTACAGTTTACGGAAGACATGACCCTGGATAGGAAGATCTGGAAGACGCATATTAGGATTGACGGCGAGTGCCAATTTGGGTAGGTAGGGTAGGGCATTACTTGGTTGATGTATTATTCTTGCTATGCTAGCTTGTTGCATGTTGTATTAGGATCGCTTACTATTCTTTATTTACTATTCCATGTAGGTGTCGTATTTATGTCTTGCCACCTTGTTTTATTCTTTTTGTATGAATTTGATTACTATTTCTTAACTTGAGCCGGGGTTCTAGCGAAAACAGCCTTGATACTTCTTTGGAAGTATTGGTATAGACTACGTACATCTTAACCCACCCATACCCCACTATGTGGGAATAAACTGGGTTTGTTGTTGTTGTTGTTGTTGGATTAAAGTTAAGTACTCGTGTCTTTATCTAACTCAACTCCATGCCCACAGGCCGAGACATGCTTTCTCCCATCATTTCTAAATTATGAAAATATATAATAACATAATCTTCTACTCATTAAACCTAGCCTAATAGGACGCCAAGCTTTTGGAAGAAGCAAACTGCGATAAGGAAGCTCTTTCCTTTCTTTCATGCCATGGAACAATCAATCTCTAAAAATCAAGCAATTATAAGAGTAATTAAATATTTACTCTTCAAAGAAATATCTTGGAGATTCAAACCCACTAATTCTATCCTTAATTCAAGGTCTATATTATTCCCCAATGTTAGTTAGCCATTAATTAGCTCTTTCATGCTTAACCGATCTCCATTAATGGAGTTCTTATGATAAAGGTCTCATCTTTACGGAATTCAAGGTTCCGAACCATCAAAATTCATAATCTAGTTTATGAAAATCATATTAGGTTTCTTCAATTTACAGTTTAAGATCAGCTCTAAGTCATATTAAAAACACCCATGAGTATTTTCCAAAAGGATTCAAACATTAAAGGTCTTTCTAAGGATTCTAAGATGTTACAGGATTAAAAGACGAAGAAAATAATGAAAAAAATACCTCAACGAAGGAATTTCACCTTAAGCCTTGGAAAATCATCTCTATAGGGTTGGGGAATAAAATTTGAGATTTTTAGACCTAAAATACGGCTGAAGCACATTTAAATACAATCAGAATTTTGGCTACAGCGAAATCCCGTTTCAGCCCAGATAGTACTTAGAAAAACAGTCATAACTTTTTACTCCGAATTCGGATTGAGGAACGGTTTATTGCGTTGTAAAGAGGACTCAAAGATATTTGATTTATAGTTAATGGGACCCATAGCTCCTTATATTCTTTGAGTTATGATCGTTTGAATTTGGCCCTAATAAGAACCCATATCGAAATTGTATCGGAAAGAAAGTTTTATACTTAACTTTGAGTTAGGGATATTGTATGGCCTTAATTCATACCTAAAGAACTTTCAAAACTAAAGTATTGACATTAGTACTCACGAATAATTAAAATTCATCAAGCTTGAATCTATCTAGACACATCCGAAGGCTAAAATATTCACCAAAAAATTTGAGGTGTCATAATAAATAAAATATTGGCTATTTTAGACCCAAGTTAATATTGAGGAATGAAAATTATGAATTTTCATGGATTTATTACGAATAATTTAGTAATGAAGAAATGGGTCGTTACAATCAGATACCAATTTACCATTAGTTCATCCTCGAACGGGTATTCAGTGGAGAAAAGTACGACGTTGGAATTAGAGAGACATTACTAGCAGAGTTGCTTATACTATACTCTGTTCACTCTCTTGATTTCCCTATTGATCAACCCATATTCTATACTCAATCATTCTAGTAAAGCTTTTCAAAATACGAAGATGCGGAGCGAAATATTTACACACAAATCACTTGTTCTCCTTTCAACATCCTGAGTCTGAAACTTGAGTTTCATGCAAGCAAGATAAAGATAGTTAAAAGATTCACCTTGATGAAGACAAACATCCAAAAGCACCTCTTTTTCACTACCGAAGCTCTAGAGTCCCGAATTTAATTCTGAAAAGTGCAATGAGATGCTACATGAATCTACTATTCAAACTTCAACACTAAACAAGTCACACCTAATTTACCTAACACACAAACTCTCTCTGAGACACCTGACTCATTTTTTAGCCAAGACTATCCTATGGAGAATCTACATCTTAATCATATGCAAGTCACCACACCATTTACAAGTCACGTAACTTAGATACTTGCATACACTCAATCAAGACTACTAAATTTATTTTATAAAGCTAGCTTCAAAATCTCACAAACACTATCCCTTTTCCCTCAAGATCACTCACTGTTTCAAGCTTAGCGTTTACTACTATATATAGGTAACAACACAACCTCTCACTCATCACATAGACTTATAACTATTAGTCATAGAGATTTCACAGAATTAGAGCCTATAACATATTGTCCTCCATAACATCGTTAATCATGCCATTTAACAATGCACTTATTTCTACATTCAGGGTTGTTCTTTATTATTTTATGAATGTAACTAAGCCATTTAATTTTAAATTGCTACTATCATGGAAATTACTATCCTCTAAAAGAGTCATACATCAGCTAACTCTACTGGACATGTACATGCATAATTTAGCCATAAAGTTAAGTCAACAATAATTTATCTTCTCAAGATTTTTCCTAATGCATAAATCCACAGCTAAAACTTATGCCCAAGTAATCACTAACTGAATATTTTTCACACGTCAAACACTTCATGGTCAAGGCAAACCACTCTTATATCACTAACACCAATTTAAGCTATACAGAGTCATTCTTATTTTTACCTAACAATATTTTTATTATGGGCTTCACTTAACTCTTAAGTCATATTAAAAACACCCATGAGTATTTTCCAAAAGGATTCAAACATTAAAGGTCTTTCTAAGGATTCTAAGATGTTAAAGGATTTAAAGACAAAGGAAATAATGGAAAAACTTACCTCAACAAAGGAATTTCACCTTAAGCCTTGGAAAATCACCTCTATAGGGTTGGGGAATAAAATTTAGGATTTTTAGACCTAAAATACGGATGAAGCTGATTTAATACAATCAGAATTTTTGCTACAAAGAAATCTAATTGCAGCCCAAACAGTGCTCAGTTTTATAGTCATAATTTTTTACTCCAAATTTGGATTGAGGAACTATTTATTGAATTAGAAAGAGGACTCAGAGATCTTTGATTTTATGGTTAATACGACCTTTATCTCCTTATATTCTATGAGATATGATCGTTTGAAGTTGGCCCTAGTAAAAACCTATCTCGAACCTGTATCGGAAAGAAAGTTTTATACTTAACTTTGTTAGGAATATTGTATGACCTTAATTCATACCTAAAGAACTTTCATAACTAAAGTATTGACATTAGAACTCATGAATAATTAAAATTCATCAAGCTTAAATCTATCTAGACACATCCGAAGGCTAAAATATTCACCAAAAAATTTGAGCTGTCATAGTAAATCAAATATTGGCTATTTTGAACCCAAGTTAATATTGAGGAATGAAAATTATGAATTTTCATGGATTTATTATGAATAATTTAGTAATCAAGAAATGGGTCATTACAATCAGATACCAATTTACCATCTGTTCGTCCCCAAACGGGCATTCAGTGGAGAAAAGCACGAGGTTGGAATTAGAGAGACATTACTAACAGAGATGCTTATACTACACTCTGTTCACTCTCTTGATTTCCTTATCGATCAACCCACAATATATACTCAATCATTCTAGTAAAGCTTTTAAAAATACGAAGATACGGAGCGAAATATTTACACACAAATCACTTAGTCTCCTTTCAACAGCCTAAGTCTGAAACTTGAGTTTCACGCAAGCAAGATAAAGATGGTTAAGAGATTCACCTTGATGAAGACAAACATCCAAAAGCACCTCTTTTTCACTACCGAAGCTCCAGAGTCCCGAATTTAATTCTGAAAAGTGCTACGAGATTCTACATAAATCTACTATTCAAATTTAAACACTAAACAAGTCAAACCTAATCCACCTAACACAAATACTCTCTCTGAGACACCTGACTCAATTTTTACCCAAGACTATCCTATGGAAAACTACATCTTGATTATATGCAAGTCACCACACCATTTACAAGCCACGTAACTTAGATACTCGCATGCACTCAATCAAGACTATTGAATTTATTTTATAAAGAAAGCTTCAACATCTCACAAACACTGTTCCTTTTACCTCAAGATCTCTCACCATTTCAAGGTTAGTGTTTACTACTATATATAGGTGACAACACAACCTCTCACTTATCACACAGACTTATAACTATTAGCCATAGAGATTTCACAGAATTAGAGCCTACCACACATTCTCTTCCACAACATTGTTAATATCTAGTTAATCCTCATATCTTAATCACTCAACAAGCATATCCACCAAGAATCATCCAAGAAAAGATTAATCATGTCATTTAATAATGCACTTATTTTTACATTTAGGGTTGTTGTTAATTATTTTACGAATGTAACTAAGCCATTTGATTTTGCATTTCCAATATCATTTATATTACTATCCTCTAAAAGAGTCATACATCAGCTAACTCTACAGGACATGTACATCCATAATTCGGCCACAAGGTCAAGTCAACAATAATTTATCTTCTCAAGATTTTTCCTAATGCATAAATCCACAGCTAAAACTTATGCCCAAGTAATCATTAACTCAATATTTTTCACACGTCAAACACTTCATGGTCAAGCCAAACTACTCTTATATCACTAACACCAATTTAAGATATACAAAGTCATTCTTATTTATACCAAACAATATTTTTATTGTGGGCTTCACTTAACTCTTAATAACCTCAAGAGTGGTCCCCACGCCACTAGCACACCACTAACACATAAGCAAGACCAAACAAAATAAATCGATTACAGGTCATTAATAGTCTCATCACCAGTATCACATTTCAGACAAGTCATTAATCAAATTCTGTTGGTATCAACAACCTCAACTAGTTTTTGTCACTTTTATTTAAAACTCATTATTTTGCCAAGCATTAAGATTTCATTAACAAAAGAAACTCAAAGATAATGTCACTTAGCTAGTCCACACAAGGAATCCATTATAATTTCAATAATAGAACTGCATACAAATTCTAAATACAGTCTCAATGATCGAACCACACAAGGATCCCCAAATAATATCAAATAATCGAACCACACAAGGATCCAACCACAACATTATTAACAAGAACCTCTCATTACGGAAAACACATATCACCTCAGTCTTTTATTCCTATCACTTTTTCAGCATCTTTTCTTGACATAATGTTCACATATCATCCTCTAAATTCACATACCATCAATTTCCTCAGTATTGCAGTACAAAAAAAAATAAGTAAGCACCATAGTATTGCTAGTTTCACAATAACAAGAAATCAAATAATTCCATTATCAAGAAAAACAGCTTAGTCAATTTTCATAACTTAAATTCAAACAAAAAATGGCAAAAATCTAGCAACACAAGTTTAGCCAAATATCAAACACAAGCAATCAATAAGTTCACAACTTTTACAAATCTTTACCTATCAACAATAACATTTAGACATTATTAACAGATACCAATTGAAATTTCCTAGATTAGTTTTTTTCAAAATTACTAAGATACCAATTGAAATTAACTACATTCGAATTGAGCTCTATTAATATATCAATTATAATAGTCTAGATACCAACTGGATTCAATCTAATAGTCCAAGATTAGGATGACACGACAGAGAGAAAGAAAGAAAAATAATTTCTACATGCCTCATAGCCTTCCGAAGATTGGGTGTGGGGCCCTACACACTAATCTATGAAACTCTACTTGACATTGCTCTTGTACTTGGGGGATCGGTGAACTGAACGCTCTGATATCAACTGTCACGACCCAAACTATTGGACCGTGCAGGCACCTACACTATTTTAAGTAGCTAGGAGAACCCTTACTACCCAACTAAAAATAAGCAGAAGACTACTGCTTTTAAGTAAATACTGAATTAAATATAATAACATAAATTAAAAATTAATAAGTAAACTTTTTCAAAAACTTCTTACAATTGTCCTTCACTATCCAAGACTTGGCCAAACATGTACAACAACTATCTAATATAGCATAAACTGACAATAAAATAATAATACAAAGACTCTAGCATCTACCATGATGAAAGTACAAAAGTTAGTGTTGAATATCGTCATCTATCTAGAAACTACAAATAACCTACATTCGGTCTACACTTCAAGAAGGAATGTAGAAGAGTAGGGTCAATACAACCACACGTACTGGTAAACATCATCGGCCGACCGTGTTAGTCAAATAATCATAAAATAGAAATAAGGAAAATAAATTATGACATCCTAAATGGAATATAATTCAACTAAGGTTGTAATAAGTTTATTACTTTACCTATATAATTTCAACTTCCCACTACTCTTCCAACTCCATCAATATTATATTCGCTACTAACATACTCTAGCCTCATTAATTCACACCATCAACCACAATCCAAAGCTAATGCAACACTATTCCTCTTTATTCACCTTATCTTTTTTATTACTCATATTCATAGGAACAAACCTATAATTATAGACAACCCACACTAAATTCTTGGGCTAACAACCAAATTCACGTTATGAAATTCACGTTAGGAATCTTTAATTTACAGTTTAGGATGAAATCTTCATCAGATTAAAAACACCCATGAGTATTTCCCATAAGGATTCCACCATTAAAGGTCTTTCTAAGAATTCTAAGATATTAAAATATTAAAAGACGATGAAAATAAAGGAAAAACTTACCTCCACGAAGGAATTTCACCTTATGCCTTGAAAAATCACCTCTGTAGGGTTGGGGAATAAAATTTGAGATTTTTAGATCTAAAATATGGCAGAAGCTGATTTAAATACAATCAAAATTTTTGCTACATCAAAATCCTATTTTAGCCCGGACAGTGCTCTGTAAAGCATCCATAACTTTTTACTCCGAATTTGGATTGAGGAACAGTTTATTGAGTTGGAAAGAGGACTCAAATATATTTGATTTGATAGGTAATGAGACCCCTAACTCCTTATATTCTATGAGACATGATTGTTTGAAGTTGTCCCTAATAAAATCTCATATCAAAACTGCATCGAAAAGAAAGTTTTATACTTAACTTTGTGTTAGGGATATTGCACGACCTTAATTCATACCTAAAAAACTTTCAAACTGAAGTACTAATATTATCACTCACGAATAATTAAAATTCATCAAGCTTGAGTCTATCTAACCACATCCGAAGGCTAAAATTTTAATCGAAAAATTCGAGGTGTCATAACAAATAAAATATTGGCTATTTTGAACCCAAGTTAATATTGAAGAATGAAAATTAAGAATTTTCATGAATTTATTACGAATAATTTAGCAACGATGAAATGGTTCATTACAACTTGGAAGGCCACAATTGTGGCTCTAAGACCACAGTCACGATAACTGAGGTCGATCCCAGCTCTTTATTTTCCAGCTTTTGCACTCCTTTGCCCACTTTGTTCCCCTTTTTAGCTTACTTCAATTATTTTCTTCCATTAACCCGTGAACCTGCAAACCAAGGGAATTAGTGCATTCAAATGGAAAATTCACCTTCTTTACTCCATTTAATCATAGTAGTGTGTACAAATTTGGACGTATATGTGTGGTAAATTTACCTCCCATCAAACATCCAAAGTCGAACCATCTAATATTTGTTTTTGCGTTAAGTCAATTGTCTTGAAGAGATTGTGTACCAAAAAGATTTCATGTCATAAGATCTATAATTACACAATTGGAGAAGTGAATTTTTCATTAGTAGTGTATGACTTTTACTGTTGTTTCTCTATTGAAAATGACTAATACATTTTCCTTTCATACAAAAATTGTGAATACGAGTATTTTAGGTTAATTAAGCCACACCACATGACAAAAGAAAATGTTGAAAATAAATCAACATAGAGTCCACAACCTAGAAAGAGTCCTTTCACATTGAGTCTGGAATTGAAAAAGTCAACATTTCAAGACGTATCCAAGTTTCAAATACTACAAAGGCTCAAAAAATTTATAGAAAGTAAGGACTTGCCTTTGACATTGTTCAGGAAAGCTGAAGACATAAGGGGTCATTTGAAAGTTTTAGTCACACCCAAATCTCCGGTTAGGCGAACAACTATTATAACAACACATGCTATACAAATAACTTAGGATGAGAAAATGAATCATAACGTGAATGATATTGTTGATAAGAAGTTGTATATATAATATCAACCAACTGGCCAAATTTATACATACGACAAGTGAAACTATGAATGAATATCACAGCTTTATAATATCTAGAAAGGCTTTAATAAAACTCATGATTGTACAACTATCACAATATATATGCTAAAGACTCGAAGAAGTCCTGAATCAACTTCGAGCTCACCAACAGTCGTAGAGTATCATGTAATTCTATTGGAGAAATATATTAGTTGAGTACAACATGAAATATAATGTCTCCATATGGGACGTCAATAAGAAATAATGTACTGAATATATAAGGAAGAGATCAATGAAATCAAGGATCAATATATAAATGTATAGATAAAGATGAATAACTAATCATAAACATTGCATGATTTTCTTTACTTTACTCTTCTTTTCTTTGTAATATTTGTAAGTTATGTGACACATATGACCAACTGATTAGTGGTAAAAGAGGATGATCCATGTTAGGCATTATACCCTTAAAATTCGATCCTAATCAACACATAATTGAGGTCAAGCCATGCTAGAATTTTCTTTCATTTTTGAGATACCACCTTTAATATTAAGATCAACCCATGCTAGGTGTTCCTTCCACCCCTGGTATACCGTCCAAATATAATCAGATTTGCTTTACATCACTTTTTAATTTTTTTTTTATTGTTATTTTGGTAGTCATAGTATTATTCAACTTTGGGACAACAAATCATAATAGAGAACACATGAATATGGACTTAAGTTAGTAACAATGACATGAAAATTAATTGTAACATCAATATAATACTTAGGAGTTTATGTGACACAATAAGAATTTTGATGGCTCAAATTGAAATAGATATCAAGTGGAGATATTTAACTCATAAAGACAATAGATATGTACTTTATATAGTAATATGATGGCCAAATACATAGTAAATAATATCAAATGAAAGGGTTACCTGAACATGGGAACTAATAAAGCACATAGATAGATTCAACTTAGGGACAATACATGTTTCAAATTAGTACATATAAACTTAATAACGAAAAATGTAAGAATCATGTGAGCTAAAAGTATAGAGTAAGATAATGAGAGTGATATTCAATGAAGGAAAATTGTAAGCAAGTGAGAAAATAAAGTATATGATTAATTAGATCAATCGAAGCAAGTTAACAGTAAGTGGGTTGATCGTGTACCCAACAATGGACATCCTTACCATGTGTCATCTAGGATATTATTGACTAATGTAAAAGAAACATGTGATGAGGATTTGTGTTTTAATGATGAAACAGGTTTAGGTCTTGCATGCTAATACTTAGTAGAGTAAGTACATAGGCCTAGTAATAAACTCATATTGAAGTACTTTAATGCACTAAGGAGTGGAAATGAGATCATTAGCTACATTGGTCATCATATACATCCACTATGCATTATTTATTACCAAGAACAGTTAGAGAGCTTACTTTTTAACACAAGTGTTGGATTTATACTAAAGAAATAGGAAGTCAAATAGCCTTACATACCTTATCTTTCGATCAATGTAACTATAATGATTCTTCTTTTCCTTTAAGTGTTAATCTATAATATAAGTACATAGTAAATATAATATTAGAATCTAATCACATTATAAGACATAAAACAATATCTAAACACTTGATCGATAGTAAGACTGTCCAAACCCCTAAATATGTGGTGTATCACCATACCCTTATTTAATACTTTAATAGAACTCCATTCAACAATATTTTTTAGGTGACTCACTGCCTCACAACTACAATATTTATAAAACAACCCATAAGCAGACACAAAATCAATAAACCACCAAAACGTCTCTCCAATTTCACACCCTTCATTTCTACCCTGTAATAACATTAACCAATTATTTTATAAGGCTAGCCACAACTTTCCAAACTTCTTAATACAATAATATAGCCTTAACATTACTATATAATAAAAAAAGTTAATCTTATAACTTCTAATTATAGTTCCATAAAATCTAATACACAGCTATGCCTAAAATACGCAAAAGAGCTAATAATTAGAAGGTAGGGCAACACCTTACCTTAGATGTCTTAATCTATTAGTTTTTCCTCAATTACTATTTTTGTAACCTTCTCTAAACCACAAAATAAGATAGGAACATCAGGACAAACATCACATGAAAATAGAACAACAACCCAAGTTCATAGCATGACATTCTTACCTTAATCTTTGAAAGAGAGTGGCAACAACTTGGCTGTCAATACCTATAGATTCATTCCTATTGAATAAACCTCTACTATACTTGAAACTATGGAGGAGAGGAGGTGATTTTGTAGGTTGGTTCGTAAGAAATAAATTGTGGAACATGTAGAATTCTAATAGGAAAATAAGATGGTTGTTTGGAGGATAAGAGATACAGAGAGATTGAGAGACTTAGACAACCTAAATTTGATAAGAAAAAATGGTATATATGCATCATTGGCCTTTAAAGGACCCTTTTTTCTGACTCTTTCTCCTCTTTATTTTTTTCTTTTATTTGGTTTAATTTGGGACACAAATGTTAAGTAGGTTAAGTACCTTCATTTAAGCTAGTCAAAAGTCCAAGTAGGTAATACACCTACAAGGAATTATAATTACCTCTTATGGTCTTGTAAATATTGGGTCTTGGACTGCTATTCTACTCACTATATTTCACTTAGTTTTGGCCTCACATTGGTTACTTAATATAGGCCCCACTTTGGTATAGTAGTGTAAGTAGGTGATGCACCTACTTGTCAACTACTAGTATAATTAAGTCAAGAGAGCACCTCACTTATTTTATCCTAGTTTCCCTACATCCTAATCCCTCTACTCTAACTTAACACTTACTCTAATTTTAAACTTAAATACCTCCTTACTATCTTAAGTTTAAATATTTTTGTCAATGCATAGTTGGTTGTATATGTTTGAAAATGTACGGGGTGTTACAGTTTCATTGAGAGATTGTCACTATCCAAAATCCAAAGGGGCCATGATGACACTTGTCACAAAGAACCCTAAAAAATAAACCTAACACTCTAATCAATAAATTCGAAAATAAACATAAGAATGCATCCATAACTCCTAAAACCAGGTGTCAACAATATAAGAATGTTTCTAGTACAACTCAAAACCCTAAAAATACATAAGATATCCAAATACAAGAGAAACTCTATCTCTGAAATGAAAGTAAAGACATAGTCCATAGAGAAAGGTAGTAGAAGACATCCGAATGCTTGAACATCATCAACTACCTTGAAAGATCCAACAATCGCTCGAGTAAAGAAGCGTGGGGTGCACCCGAACCTGAATCCGCACTGAAAGGGTACAGTAGGAGTGAGTACAGTTCACATGTACTCATTAGGTATCATAGACCGATCGAGAAAAGTACAAAATAATGTACACAAAATACACACTAAGGACACGTCACTTGCAATTAGAAAATGTCCCATAACAGTAGCCCACACCGCTTGCACTAATAGTTCTAATATATATATGTGTGTGTGTGTGTATGTGTGTGTATAAATCAAATACAACAACAATACCACAAGTAAAACACAAGTATACATTATATCACACGCAAGTATAAACAGAGAAGGACATGTATATACAAGATGGCCAAGTATAAGTGATAGGATATAAAGCATGTAGACATATAACAAGTCAATATGGAAATCCAATCTCTACATAAGTAAAAGTAAAAGAAATTCAATGTATAATATGATGATGATGATGATAATGCTCAAGGCGAGCACATAACCTTGACATTGGCACACAGCCTTGAGATTGGCACAAAGCTTTGAGATTGGCAAAAAACCTTGAGATTGGCAGACAACGTTAAGGTTGGCACACAACCTTGAGCAATATTCAGTATTTCCAATGTTTCCAATATCTTAAGTGTTTCCAATATTTCTAATAATTCCAGTATTTCCAATGTTCCCAAAGTACATACATAACATAAGACATAAATCAAGTACAGTTACATGATAAAAAGTAAATATAAAGCAATAAGACAAACAAGTGAAATGATGCATATCATGACATGAGAATGATGATGCAAGGTTCACAACCATTCAAAATGAGTATTTCTTCAACCAATTCATATGATGTATTTTCACAACCAATCCCTATGCTATATTTCCACAACCAACCATAATGTTACAATTCCACAACCACGTGAATCAATATCCACTCACTATTTCCACTATTCAGAATTTTTTTCCACATAATTCATATGCCCACAAAGTATTAATATATCACTACACACCAAAGATATCACAATTGGCATTTCTAACAATACAATACTATTATTTGCATGTATTCCAGGCTATCAGCGTCACATAAGATCCCAAATAATCACATAGATCACATGATATCTCTGATTCAACAATCACATCACATATAAGACCCCACACGAGCACAATACAGAGATATTTATATTTCATGATTAGTTCTCACCCTTAACATGTATTTTTGGTATACAAATTAACTACCCAACCCAGTCTAAAGAGTTAAGTCATAACCTACCTCGAATGCCAGAATCAATCAGCAACACTTTGATCCCAAAGTCCTACTTCTCACAAATGATACCAAACTCAATCAAAATCAAGAAATATAATATAAAGCCAACAGTACCCATATTGCCTACTTTTGGTTTGGGATCAAAATGGACCCTCAAAATGAATTTCCAAAAAAGAAGGGAAAATTTTTAAATTTATTATAAAAATGTGTTCACATACCTTTAGGAATCTACAGCTGAAAATTCAAGCCAAATCGAGTAAAAAGATGAGGTTCAAATTAAAGAAAAACTATTTTTAGTTATTTTCGAGTAAATCCTTTGAAATTCGTTAAAAATTCAAGAATCGAGGATGTTTGAAGATGAAATCGAGGAAAAATAAGTAGGATTAAGAACATTATACAAGTAAAAAGGATTAAAATTTGGGGATAAATTAAGTAATAAGGTTTTTAGAGTTTTTGAATAATGAATCAGGAATTAAAGTAAGAAAAGGATGAAATCTCACCTTAAATCCATAAAAGAATCGAGAAATTGATGTTAATCTAGCTTCCCAATCTCCCACACGCTTTACTTTTAACCTCTCACATGATTTTAGGATTTACCTCTCAAGAGGCACGATGAAAATGAGCTAAAATCGGGTAAAAGGGGTTATTTATACATCACATCAGGTTATCAGGTGTATAAAGCATAAATCACATACCCTATATGCCATTTACACTTTAAGGCATAAACTGCATACACCAAATGCGTTTTACCCTTTATGCACCAGTTAACCTGGTGCACCAGATTTTTAAGTCCAAAATGGACTTCGAAAGGGTATCTGAAATTCGTTTAGAATCTGATTTACACAAATGACCTATGTAACCCCACTAAATTCAATATTCTAGATGTGTTGGCAAAGTCAAATTTTGAAAATACATCATTTTCACAAAGTTGACCCCCGAAACCCAAAATCATCATTTTCCAAATCGAGGGTCGAAATGAGATTTAAAAGTCGTAAAATGAAATTAGATATGTTACCACCCTAAAATTAATGTTATGGATCTGCTGGCGTGGTCCGTTCAGCCATTCGTCGGACAGAACAAAAGATAACCACAAAAGTCCATAATAAGTCTCTCAAAGCCTCCAAAAATCACAATTTCACACAAAAGGCACAAAAATACATCGAGAACTGTGTAAATCACCCACACACCTTAAAAATACCACAATGTAAGTATGGAGAGGGGTAAAATAGTCATTTCATACAGAAACATATATTTCACATATTTTATCAAATTTTTAGATCGTTATGGAGACATGAAAATAGAAAGGTATTAACTAACACATAGGTTGATTATGACTGAAGAAGAAGGAAATAGACTATGAATGGTAATGTATGGTATATCACTAGTATTTGCAATTTGAAAATATATAATAAGACAGTGTTATTTTATTTATTTTATTTTAGTCATTGCCATCTATTTTGATTTATTTTCAAAAATAATCATCTTTCAAAGTTAGTGGTAATAACAGATTACACAGGAATATATGAAAAGTGGCTTCATGTCAATATAAGGAGAGATATACCACAATTAAAACTGATTTCATGTCAAATATAAAATATTAAATAAATATTCATACCTTGAAAACATTCAAATCAAGGATATAAAATTAAAATTAATTATCTAAAATCATAAAATTAATTTATCTTTACTAAGAACCAAAATCTTAAAACTTAATTATCTAAAATTCCACATTAAAATAATAAATAAGATTATCTTAATCGGGAATCAAAATCACAAAAATGAGTTGTCTTAGACATCTACATGCAAATCATAACAAAAATTGTCTTAAACGAACACGTAAATTATTAAACTTAATTGTCTTAAATCCCACATACAAACTACGAATCATTTGTCTTCTCTATTGTTGATATCATTAACAATAGACATCACAATAGCTGAAAACTCACCAAAACAAATTTCTAATGGCACATTTTAAACAACTTCCTGAAGAGGAATAATTTCAAAGCCTGTTAGTTTACATCTTCGTTTTCATCGATCCCATCAACTTCATCAGTCTACCTATCAACTGTCTGGGCCTTGGTGAGATCCTCCTCATATTCAGCAGTTGCATCAAGGTTCCCATCAACTAACTTGGCTTGGGTGAGCTTATCTTCTAGTTTAGTTGTTGCATCAGAGTTTCCATCAGATGACTTTATCTTGGTGAGCTCCTTATCTTGTTCAGATACTGTATCATAGACCCTATCACCTTCCTTCTTATTGGTTTGCTCCACCTCTTCTTCAGCAGTTTCATTAAAGACACCATCAACTACCTTTTTCTTGGTCAAGTTATCCTCTTCTTCAGCATCAGCTTCATCAGAGACACCATCAGTCTTCTCCTTGGTTAGCTTCTTCTTTTCTTCAATAACAGCTTCATGAAAGACCCCATAAGATCTTTGGATCCATCAACCTCCTTGTCCTTGGTCAACTTATCATCTTTATTAGTAGCATCCTCATCACAGGCCCCATCAAATTTTATTTTCTGGCTTAACTCCTCATTAGGGATAGCTATTTAGAGGAATATTTTAGTAGGGATCCACTAATTTAGCCTTTTAAGCCATGTAGTTGCTGCATTAAAGGCTCTGACAGTATCTTTTAGGGTCTCTTCATCATCACAATGCTCATTTTCTATAATTTTTGGACATGTTTTGTAAAATTATACAGTTTATGAATCAACTAAAATTAAAAAAAGTCAAATTTATTCACCTTTTTCTTTCTCTTTCTTCTTATTCTTATCACTTCTTATTTTTTTTACCTTAATTACATAATCCACAGAAACAGTCAATTTGTATTTCATACTCGACACATGCTTCTCAAGAGAGCTGAATCTATCCTCAATTCTCGACGCACGATCAATCAATTTTGCATAATACTTTTCTTTTTCCCTAGCCTCTTCTTAAGCCAACCTACGTCGTTCATCATTAAGATCTATGTCATTATCATCATCAATAGCAAGTGACTCAAAGACAGTGAAACCACTCAACTCAACCTTCAACGCATCAGTGAAGACATGTTTACTTTATTCTTGTATAGGACTAGAGTTTGCATGTAACTCTGTTCCATCTACTGCAAAGTAGGGGTGAGGTACAGATGCATAATCTATGAAACAAGAAAAATCATTAACTATTACCTATTAAATTTAGTTTTAGAAGGCAATTAATAAAAATACATTATTTTATCTTTGAAGACTGCCTCGAATGTCTAAATGGATCTCCTTCGTTAAATGTGGCAATATTTTTTGTGTTTCATCTAAGAAATATGGGTAGGGAAAAGGAATCTCTCTAATTTACCAGCATGTATTTCAACATTGGGAAAGGATTCATAGATTTAAACTTGTAATCACAAAAAAAAAGCAATTGATCAACTATGATTGTCAGATAAAGTTTATAATTAAATAAATTAGGTGGTTGATGATATACCATGAATACCTAGGGAAATCCAAATTGAGCCTAAGATGCATCATTCTCCTTCTCAAGATATGCTTTCTTATGCTTCTACATGTCTTTCTTCTTCTTTAAGTACTCTAATGTCAATTCAAAGGACTCCGTTTTCCATATATATTCCAAATAAAAATCAAGGGAAACAACAATTTTTCCAAAGTTTGGATTAATGGTCTTTGAAATATCACTTGATAGACATCACATGCAAGAACCAAACCAAACAACACTTTTAACTTATCTTTCTGGTTCAGCCTACTGCCTTTAACCAAATTCAAAAGGCTTGTTGAAGTAATTTTTTTGTTGCTTGCTAATCATATAGTAAAATCTTTCAACATCCTTATACACCATTAAAAATTTTGATTCACAAGTATATAATAAACACCTTAATCTCGTGATTAAAGCAATCTCAGTCAAGTCAAAACAAGTTGACTTATCATTAACAGAAAATCACATCTCATGAAGTTTTGAGTTAGATTTGACACGACGAAGAAACATGTGATCAACCAACTATTCATGAAACTTTAAATGGTTGAATATTCCTTTAAAATGATCAAAATAAGACTTTTGAAACCTACAAATAAGTTTATACTCAACTAAAACTCTCTTAAATTGGTAAAAAACTGCACCCCAGACCTAACAAAAATTTTCATTACGAATGATCCAAGTTCGTCTATATAGGAAGTAAGATTATACTTTTCAACATTAAGGACTAGTGAATAGTCTAGAACACACAGAGGATCATCATCATCCTCATTTCCATACTCACAATTGTTGGCCAGGCTATTGTCTCCTCCATTATCACTACCATTGTTACTACCACTATCACGACCCAAAAATCTAAGGATTGTGATGGCACTCATCGCGGCAAATCTTAATGAGTAAGCCTATCACCCAAACTGATACACAAAGGGAAAAACATAAAAATACCCCCAAGGTAGGGCTTCTAGAACAAAGACGAACCACATTAGTACAAATAATGTGGAGAGAAACATATCCAAAGCAATAAATTCCCAAAACCAAGTGTCAATAGAGTAAGAACTACAAATACAAACCACAAGTCAAATATATCAAAAATATCCACACCAGGTCAACATATATCTCTAAATACAAATAAATATATAACTGTTATAGAAAGATACAGGAGAACAGATGCATGAATCTTTAACTGCTACCTTGAGTAATCTGAAGGTACTCGAAATCAACCAATTTGAGAGGCACTCGAGCTATGACCTATACCGAAAGGGCATAGTAGGTGAATACGATCCACTTGTATTCAATAGGTATCATAGTCCAACCAAGCAAAGTAGTAACTAAAGCATACAAAATATACACTAAGCGTACGTCACCTGCAATTAGAAAATGTCTAACAATGGTAGCCCACACCTCTTGCACTAATAGTTTTACAATATCCACACATAATACATCAACACACCAGATGGGGATACAAATATACCTAATATCACGTATAAGTAGAACAAAAGAGAAACATTTATAATTAGGATCATTAAGTCTAAATAAGGGAAGATAGAATAATTCGACATTAACAAGTCAAGATATAGAACAAATAGGTAAATGACAATTCAATATGGTCATACAAGCATAACATAAACACAGTAAAGCAAGAAGAATATCTATGGTGATGATGATGATAATGATGCACAAGACCGTCACACAATCTCCATATACACCTACAGAGTTAAAGCTTCTCGATATAAGGCCCATGGAGGGTTCGCCAACCCGTTTACTACCCCGGGTACACCTACAGAGCTAAAGCTTCTCAATGTAGGATCCATTGAGGATTTTTCAACCCGCATACAACAAATATCCATGACTCTTCTCTGAATATCCTTTGGAGAGGTCTATGAAATCCAATGTTTCCAATATTTCTAGAATTTTTAGTATTTCCGATATTTCTAATTTTCCAAAGTACATACATAGCATGAGACACAAATCAAGTGAGACCACCAACAATAACAAATATGTACGAAACATATAACAAACAAGTGAAATTATGCATATGATTCCATGAGGATGTAAAGTTTACAATCACTCTCAATGAGTATTTCCACAACCAACCACATAAAGTATTTCCATAAACACGTGGACCAATATTTGCTTATTATTTCCAACCATTCGTAAATTTCCACATGTTTCATATACCCACAAGTATGAATATATCACAATAGAATAATGACACCACAATAGACATTTTCAACAATATAATACAATTATTAGAATGTATTAAAGGGTATCAACATCATATAGGATCTCACACGGTCACACATATCACATAGTATATCAATTTCAGCAATTACATCATAATAAGCCCCGACACGGGACAACACATAGATAGACATTTTTCATGATTAGTTCCCACCCTTAACATGTATTTTATACCATCGTTTATTATCCAACCCAGTCTGAAAAAGGTAAGCCATACACTACCTCGAATGTCAAAATCGGTCTGCTACACTTTGAACCTATGACCTTACTTCCCACAACAATCCTAAAATTAAATAAAACCAACAAATACAGAATCTGTTCATTAAAACAAAGCTAACAATACCCATATTGACTACTTTTGGTTTGAGGTCAAAATGGAGCCCCGAAACGGGTTTTCAAAAAAGAAGGGTAAAATTGTTACTTTAATTCAAAAATGTGTTTTTCATAGTTTTAGGAATCTACAGCTGGAAACCCAAGTCAAATCGAGTAAAAAATGAGGTTCAAGTCTAAGAAAATCAATTTTTGAGCTTTACCAGGTAAAATCTTTGAAATCCGTACTAAAATCAAGAATCAGAGTTGTTTTGAAGGTTAAATTGATTAAAAACTAGCAATTGTAACATTAAAACATTATTAAAGTGAAATTGGGGTTTAAAATCAAACCTTAAGATATTTATAATTTTGAGAAATTAATCAAGAATTAGAGTAGAAAAGGATGAAATCTCACCTTTAATCCGTAATAGAATCAATAAATAGATTTTAATCTAGCTTTCACAAGCTTCACTTTTAAGCTCTCGTGCTATTTTAAGGTGTAACTTTGAAGAGGCAAGGTGAAAGAATGGAAAAAATGAGAAAAAAAAGTTATTTTTATATTGCACCAGCTTTTTGAAAAACCAAATTTTTTTAAGTCCAATCCGGCTTCGACAGGGTGAGCGAGATTCATTCGGAGTCTGATATACATAAACAAACTATGTAACTACACTAAATTTGACGCTCCAGACTCAATAAAGATATCGTATTTTTAAAAAATATCATTTTCATCAAGTTGACCCCCGAAATTTGAAGTCATAATTTTCCAAACCAAGGATCGAAATGATATTTAAAAGCCATAAAACCCTACCAAATATATTACCACCCTAAAATAGATGTTCCGGATGCCTTGGTGAAGTTGGATTTTCCATCCAAGGTCGTTTCAAATAAATGTGAGTCCCACACCCATATTTCTAATTTTCCAACCTTTTGACCAACAGATCGAAATGATCTCGGGTCCATCGGGACCCGAACCAAAGATCTACCTAGCCTAAAATCGATATTCCAAAGCTGCTGGCGTATTTACTTTAGTCATCCATTTCATGGATCAAAAGATATCCACATAAGTCCAAAATAAGACTCTTGAAGCCACCAAAAATCACAATATCGCACAAAAGGCACCAAAATTCATTGGGAATCGTGCCAATCACCCCACACCCCAAAAATACCACAATGCAACTACGGGGAGGGGTAAATTAGTTAAATTACACAAAATCACAAATTTTACATATTTTACCAAATTTTCAGCTTGTTACATCACCCATCACTAAAAATCTAGTCCATCCTTGAACTAAGGCAAAGAAATACCTAAATCAATGAATAATTGGGGATAGGAACCACACATATCAGGTTCGACCTCTCAAGTAGCCTCATCTACAGGACAATGTCTCCACTGAACCTTAACCACAAGGATAACTCTAGAGCGCAATCGCCTAACATCCCTAGCCAAAATGGAGACCAGTTCCTCAATAAAGGACAAATGCTTATCTAACTAAACTGACTCCCAACGAATAACATAGGACTCATCAGGAATATAGCAGTGAAATATAGAAATATGTAAAAGTGGATGAGTAATTGACAAATCTGAGGGCAAGGCTAACTCATAGGCCACATCACCACTGAAGAATCTCAAATAAACCAATATACTTAGGGCTAAGCTTGCCCCTCTTTCCAAACCTCATCACACCCTTCATGGGTGAGATTCAAAGAAAAACACAATCACCAACACCAAATCTCAAGGCACAAAGCCTATGATCTACATAACACTTCTATCTACTCTGAGCTATTCGGAGTCTATCCAAAATGATCCGTACTCTATCCAAAGACTCACGAAGTAAGTTTGTTCCTTGAGGCCTCACCTCTAAAACATCAAACTAACCCACTGGCGAACGATAACGCCTCAAAATAAGATATATCAATACTAAAATAGTAGATATTATTATAAGAAAATTCCACAAAAGGAAAATGCTACTTTCACTGTCAACTGAAATTTGTCATACATGCGCAGAGCATATCCTTCAAAACCTGAATAATCCGCTCTGATTGGACATCAGTCTGAGGGTGAAACCCTGTACTAAGATTAACTCAACTTCCCACCTCATCCTAAAATGTCCTCCAAAAGTGACCATGATATAAGATGATAGACATGGGCACACTATAAAGTCTCACAGTATCGCAAATGTAGATACGGGCCAACATCTCAGCACTGAATGAAACTTGAATGGAAATGAAACAGATTGAGTTGGTCGATCGATCCACAATGACCCACACATTGTCAAAACCACGAGATGTACGAGGCAAACTAGTCAAAAGTCCGTATTGATCCATTCTCACTTTCTCTCGAGAATGGGTAACCTATGAAGCAAACCACCAAGTCTCATATGCTCGGCCTTTACCTGCTGGCAACATAGGCAAAAATTTATAAAATCCTTTATATCTCGCCTCATATCACCCTACTAGTAGTGTTGTATAAAATCATGATACATCTTAGTCACTCCTGCATGTATGGAATATCTGGAACAATGGGCCTCCTTAAAGATCAATTGGATCTAATCACCCACTCTCGGTACACAAACTCGGCCCCTAATCCTCAAAACTCCATCCGAATAAAGTGAGGCTCCCTTAGTCTCACCACTCAACACTTTATCCCGAATCTGCTCCATCAAAGAAGATCTAGCCTCAACAAATGGCAAAATATACCCAGGTACCGAAATATCAAGCCTAACCATCTGGTTAGCCAAAGACTGAACCTTTAAGGCTAAAGGCCTCTCATGGGTCAAAAGAAGTACCAAGCTACCTATGCTAGTTGATTTTTGGCTCAAAGCATCCGCAACCATATTAGCCTTGCCTGGATGATAGAGAATAGTCAAATCATAATCCTTAAGCAACTCAAGCTAACAGCGCTACCTCAAATTAAGATCTCATCAGTTGTAGAAGTACTGAAGGCTACGATGATCTAAGAAGATCTCATAACGGACTCCATACAAGTAGTGCCTCCAAAACTTCAAAGCAAACACAATCGCGTACAACTCCAAATCATGTGTAGGATAAGTGCTCTTATAAGGCTTCAACGGATTAGATGCATAAGCAATCACCTTGCTCTCCTACATCAACACAATACCTAATCCAACGCTTGAAGCATTACAAAACATGGAAAAACCTATTCCCTCCGTAGGCAAAGTCAATTTTGGAGCTAAAGTCAATAAATACTTGAGCTTTTGAAAGCTCGTCTCACAAGCATCAGACCACTGAAAAGAAATCTTTTTCTGATTCAACTTAGTCAAAGGAGTTGTAATAGAAGAGAAACCCTTAATAAAATGCCTATAATAACCTGCCAAGCCAATAAAACTCTAAATCTCAATGGGCGAAGTAGGTCTAGCCCAATCATGAACTGCTGCAACATTGGCTGGATCAACCATGATACCTTTCTAAGTACCCACATTATCTACGAAAGAAAGAAACTCCAACAAAAACTCACACTTAGAGAACTTGGCATACAATTTCTTATGCCTCAATCTCTGAAGCACAATTCACAAATGTTCCTCATGATCATCCTCACTCTTGGAATAAACTAAGATATCATCTATAAATACAATAACAAAAAAGTCAAGATATGGTCGAAACACCCCTTCATTAACTCTACGAACACCGCGGGGGAATTGGTCAACCCAAAGGAAATGACCAAGATCTCATAATGACCATATCGAGTCTGAAAAGTTATATTTGAAATGTCAATGCTCTAATCCTCAACTGGTGATAGCCGAACCTTAAATAAATCCTCAAAAACACCCTGAAGCTGATCAAAGAAAGGAGATACCCTTTATTAACCGTGACCTTATTCAACTGTTGATAACCAGTACACATCTACAGAGACCCATCATTCTTCTTCATAAACAAGATAGGGGCTATCCTATAAGGAGGAATAGAGATCCCTTATCCAAGGTAATACACTAGGTCGGATAGATCCGTTATCCAATAACTCCTGCAGCTGATCCTTTAATTCCTTCAACCCGGTTGGGGCCATCCTATAAGGAGAAATATTGGGCTTCAACTCAAATTTAATAGCAAAATTAATATCATGATCTAGAGGCATATGAGGCAAATTCATAAGGAGCACATCCATAAACTCATGGAAAACACTAATAGAATCTAAGAAAGAAGGTGAAACAACATTAGTATCACTAATATGAGCCAAATATGCTAAATATTCTCTCTCAACCAATCCACGAGCCTAAACATAAGAGATAACCCTCTTAGGACCCAAATGAAGCGTACCCTTCTAAGTTATCATTGACACACTCGGCTAAGCTAAAGTCACTATCTTAGTGAAATAATCTAGAATAACATGATAAGAATCCAACCAATCCATATCCAAAGTAACATCAAAATTAACCATATCTAACACAAGCAGATCTACCAAAGTCTTATGCCTAGCAAAAGTCACAACACATGATCGGTATACCTAATCTACCACTAATGAATCACCTACTAGGTAGACAAATAAATAGGCATGGCAAGATGCTCACTAATAGAATCAAAATCCAAAGCAAAATACACAGACACATAGGAGAAAGTTGATCCATAATTAAAAAACATAGATGCAGGTCTAAAATAAATGGGGACGATACCTGTGATCATAGCATCTAAAGCCTCTGCCTTAGGTCTGGCTAGTATAGCATAGCGCTGCTCTTGATCACCAACTGCCTAAGTATCTCAATGACTACTAATTATTTGAGTGGCCCTATGACCACCCCTATAAGCTCCACTACCTCTGCCCCTCACACCTCTAGTACAACTCCTACCCCTCACAACTAAAATAAGAGTAGCCCTAATCACACGACGAGGCCAGTCCATAACGACATGGCCAATCTTATTTCACACATAGCACTCTCTACGTCCCACATTAATAGAAGAAGGTACAGTTGGTCCCGAATGACCCCCCTAAACTGCTAGACTAAAATATCCACTACTAGAACTCTGCAAAGTTGTTTGCACTAGCATACCCTGATATTTATGATAACCTCTAAAATTTCTACCACTAGAAGACTGACCTCTAAACTTACCAAAATGGAGCACTTTCTTGGCACCTCCCAGAGATGCCCGAAGAATACCCTCAGACATCTTAGCATGAACCAAAATACTCCAAAAATATATCCCAAATACAACTATCTATGATGTATCCAACTGAAGAGAAACGTCTAAAATTTTTACAAACTTCTGAATCTTCTCAGACTCGGTAGAAATACTAGCATAGGAATATATAGACAAGGCATAGGAGCGTGCCTCATACTCTTCTATAGTCATGGACCCCTGCTCCAGGCGGTCAAACTCATCATACATTCGATCTCTCAAACTATAAGGCACAAATCTCTCCAGAAAGGCATTGGCAAACTGATCCCATGATATATTAGGAGCATCAATAGGTCTACAACTAACAACCGATCACCACCAATCTCTAGATACATCTTTCAATTGATAGGTAGTATAGGAAACCCTATGCGACTTCAATAAACCAAAATTACATAACTTCTCTCAATAATCAATCAAAAACTCATAGGAATTCTTGTCCACAGCACCACTAAACCTAGGAGGACCAAAACAAGTAAATCTCTCAAACCTATTCTGATCCTCAGAAGACATTACAGTACTAGCAGCAATAGGAGACATAGTGAATTTAGCAGGCTGAGATCTCATGTGAGGAGGTAACATAGATGAAGGCTGAACTCCTAACCTTGGGATACTATGATAAGATATCGATGCTAAACTAGAAATAAGACTCGGGGTTTGAGAAGTACCCAAAAAGAGAAGTAGGTACAATAGGAGGATCCACACTCTAAACTGGAGGAACACCCACATAACAAAAAGAGAACCCTCTAAATGGGTTAACAAACACACCAACAATCCCTCCAACACTAGGGTAGATGAACCTTGAAGAACTGGAATAGAATCCAGACCTCTAACACACTCAACACAAGGCTTAGGAGAGAGTCCTCTAGTACTCCTCCTACAAGGGGCTGAACCACAGGCCCATCCCCTTCCTTTAGTCCATCCACGACTCGAGGCTTGCCCTCTTGACTGAACTCTCTCTGGAAGTAGGCTTTACATCATTGACCTCATGGGACCTAGTCAGCACCATCTGCGCAGAAAGAGTAAAACACAACTCAGAACACAAGATGTGAAAGAATATCACACAGTAAGGAATAAAATAAGGGAAGTTTCCTAAAGACATCCTATAGCCTCCCGAGAATAGATATAAAAGTCTATGTACCAATTCGTGAGACTCTATTAGACATCCCGTTCTTACACTAATGAGACCAGTGAAAACCGAGCTCTAATACCAATTTTGTCACGACCCAAAAGTTTAAGGGTCATTATGTCACTCATCATGGTGAACCTTGACGAGTAAGCTTATCACCTAAACTGATACACAAAGGTGAAAAGATAGAAATACCCCCAAGGTAGGGCTTCTAGAACAAAGTCAAACCACATAAGTATAAATAATGTGGAAAAAAACATATCCAAAATCATACATTTCCAAAATTAGGTGTTAATAGTGTAAGAACTACTAGTACAAACCATGAATTAAATATATTAGAAATATCTACACCAGGTCAAGATGAAAAATGAGCAAAATGGGCCCAAAAAGTTGCTTTAACAGTGCAGATTTTTCTGCACCAGCTATTGAAAAAAGCTATTCTAACCCGAACTTTGACGGGGTGCCCGAGATTCATTCGGATTCCGATATACGCAAATGAACTACGTAACCACACTAAATTCAATGCTCCGGACTCAATGGTGATATCAGATTTTTGAAGAAAATATTGTTTTTACAAAGTTGACCCCCAAACTCCAAAATTATAACTTTTCAAATCGAGGATCAAAATGAGATTTAAAAGTCGTAAAATCAGACGAAATATATTATCACACTAAAATTTATATTCTGGATGTGTTGACCAAGTTGAATTTTGTATCCGAGGTTGTTTCAACCAAATATAGGTCCCACATCTATATTTTCAATTTTTCAACTTTCCAACCAATAGGTCGTAATGATCTTGGGTGCATAGGGACCCGAAATAAAGGTCTATCTAGGCTAAAATTAATATTGTGTAGCTTCTGGCACAGTCCGTTCAGTCATCCGTCATACAGATCAAAAGATATCCACATAAGTTCAAACTAAGGCTCTCAAAGCCACCAAAAATTACAATATTGTACAAAAGGCACTAAAATGCATCGGGAGTTGTATCAATCACCCCTACACTCTAGAAATACCACAATGCAACTACGAGAAGGAATAAAATAATCGAATCACACAAAATAATAAATTTCACATATTTCATCAAATTTTCAGATCGTTACAACCACTACCACTACCCCAGCACCATCTCCACTAGCCCCCTATCTTTATCTAATTTAGCCCCACTAACCTCCCCACTTGGTTCATCTATATAATTTTTTATTTCCTCTATTATTTTTGAATTCGACCCATGTTCCGACTGTGGAGATTTTATTTTTTATGCATCTTGTTTTAGTTCAGCAACATTTTTTTTCCTACTAGCAAGGGTAGAAGACCCTTTGATACTCTTCTAACTTTATGATCTACAATAAATTGAATACTATTAACATTAACATTACTCAACCACGAGACCAAGAATAAAAATTAGAAAATTACACAATATTATCCAGAAAATCCCATTATCCACATCAATCGTCATTCAAATACGCTACAGAAAAAATTCTTATAAAATCTCTATACTTCAGAAACTATAAAATAGCCTTACTTCTATAACACACTAACAAGAAATTTCGGCTTTAGAACACCCATTTTATTTAAAAATCTTCACAACAAACCTTATTATATTTAAGAAACTTTAAACAAAAAAGTAACAAAAACACCGCAAAATACGTCAAAAAATTAATAGGAAGAAGACGGTGACTTATTTTGTAACGAGAATTTTGAAGCTGGGACTTTGGGAGAGAAAAGAAATCTATAATAACAAAATTGAGAGTTGAGCAATTGGGTGAGAGAGAGGGGAGAAAGGGAGAGATTGTGTAAAGAGTAAAGAAGAAGGAATTGAAAGTTCTGTAAAAATTAAAAAAGAATAAATGAACCTAGGTAAATTAAAATGACATTTATGAGATCAAGGTTGAATTTATTAAATTGTTGACCCCATTTTGATCCTTTTAACCAAAACTCTAAAAATTAAATAAATAAAAATTTTAATGGCTTTATGCCTAATTGAGTTTTGAAAGTGGACTACCTCCCAATTTCTCTCTGAGTGTCATATAGTGGATAAGAGGTGCATGTTTTTCTTTTTTTAGAAAAAAATAAATAATTTGAAAAAAAGTACACTCTAAAATTAAAGAGAAAGAAAAATGCCTTGTAAATTAAACTCACAAAGAAAAGTTCACAGCTTATAAAACTATTAATTGTTCAACGTCTTTCTGTTTCTAGTTCTTTTTCCTTCTTGCGCTAGATAATGAAGGGCCGGTAATTTTAAATATATTTATAGCTATTTAATTAAATTTTCAAAAAAAATATCATTAATATATTTTAAATAAACATAATGGAAAATATAACTAGACATCACACGATATAATAAAAGTATAACTTTTTATTTTTATAAAATCATATAATAGCTTATAACTTATTCAAGTTTTCATAATCAACATTAAAATGTCATATAATCTAATGCTTTAAAATTATAAATATTCATTTATTAATATTTTTTCGTAAAATCGTATGAAGCAATAAAGGATACTAATTCATATATAAATTGATTTTTAATACATTTAAATTCGTTTTATGGGTGTTTAACAAACGAAAATAAGGACTTACTGGATGAACATTTTAATGAATCTTAATATTAAAGGTTTTTCTGTATGTCTTTTTTTGCATACATAAAAAATAGGAGACCAATTTAATATAGTAAACAAGAAATTTCTTTTGAAGTGATTTGTCTACCTGATGAGGAAATTTACTACCTCAAATAAAGGAAATCAAAAGAATCAACAAAAGTTAACATAACATATATTGTAGTAATTTAACATGAGGTAGTTAATATTATATTTTGAATAAGTTGCTTAAAATAATTTTATAGGTAATTAGTAAATACTTATGTTTTCATAAATTATATGTATCGTAAATCTTTGTAATGATATGTATCATGTGAAGTTTTGGAATTATGAAGGAATCACTTATTGTGTTTGATAGATCAACACTGATTCAATATTTATGAGTATTTTTTATTATTTTACTATAATATAGTAATAGTTACTTTATGCAATTACATGTGTAGTCAAAATTAATTTCACTTTTTATCTTTAGGTATTTGCACATCCTTCTATAACCTACGTCTCCCTTTATTTCAATTTATATCATTTTGATTAAACATCAAATTTAAGATACATGAAAAAACTTCCCAATGTTTCAAATTATCCTAAAATAAATAAACTTTAAATAGAAGAGTATACCTCTGTGGACTTTTTAACAAATAAATGAAATCCAGCATGACTAAATTTTGAAAATCTTATAAAATACTAACAAAATAAAAAATGTCAATTCTTTTTTAGAACTGATTAAAAACAAAAATATATTATTTGAATTAAGACATAGGATGTATTAAAATAGACATGCTGATATAATGCATTTAATTTTTTTTTACTACATATTAAAATAGAGTTATAGTTGAGGTGTGTGGGATCCATGTGAAAGATTACACTATTAGTGACATTGAAAAGATACTAATGAAATGACCATTATACTCTCTTTGTTTCATTTTATGTGGCATATTTTGACCGACATGGAGATTAAGAAATAAGTAAAGATTTGGTGATATTTACCAAATTGTCCTTTATTAAATATATATACTACTATATTTAATTAATTGGGATCAGTAAGGATAAAAGTGAAATTATCTCTTTAAATAGTCATCAAATAAGGAAATATAACAATATTTTTCGGATGAAACAAAAAGACAATAATGACACATAAAATGGGATAAAGAAGGTATCTATTTTTTCATTTAAAATAGAGTTGATGTAACGACCTGTTTTTGATGAAATATGTGTAATTTGTGATTTTGTCTGATTTGACTGTTTTACCATTTTCATAGTTATATTATGGTATGTTTGGGGTGTGGGTAGATTGGCACAGTTCCCGTTGTATTTTTATACCATATATGCGATATTGTGTTTTTTTATGGCTTTGAGAGCCTTATTTTAGAATTATGTGGATATCTTTTGATCCGAGCGATGGATGACTGAACAAACTGTATCAGCAACTCCAAATATCGATTTTAGGCTAGGTAGAACTTTGATTTTGGTCCCGGTGCATCCAAGCTCATTTTAACCTATTAGTGGGAAAGTTGGAAAATTGGAAATATGGTTGTCGGACCAACATTTGATCGAAACAATCTCAGATGAAAAATATGACTTTTCCAGCAGATCCAGAATGTCGATTTTAGGGTGGTAATATATTTGGTGGGATTTTATCGCTTTTAAATCTCATTTCGACCCTCAATTTAGAAAATTGTGATTACGAATTTTGGGGGTCAACTTAGTGAAAATGATGTATTTACAAAAGATATGATATCGCCATTGAGTTTGGAATGTTAAATTTAATGTGTTTGCATAGTACGTCTACATATATCGGACTCCGAATGAATCTCGGGCACCCCGTCGAAGTCCGTTTGGACTTGCAGATTTCTCTGCTATATGTAGCAGCTTTTTACTCTTTATTTTGGCCCATTTTGTTCATTCTTTCATCTACCTCTTGAGATTTATATCCTAAAATAGTGCGAGGGCTTAAAAAGAAGCTTATGGGAGTTTGGGAACTAGATTAACATCTGTTTCTTCATTCTCTTACGGATTTAAGGTAAGAATCCACCCTTTTCTTAGTAATTTCTTGATTAATTTCTCAACAACAGTAACAACAACAACATACCTAGTGTATTCCCACATAGTGGGGTCTGAGGAGGGTAGAGTGTACACAAACTATACCACTACCTTAGGTGAAGTAGAGAGGTTGTTTTTGATAGACCCTCGACTTAGGACTACTAATAATATAACAAACATAAAACATAAATGTATATAAACTAGTACAGTATGCAAAATAAACTAACACCGCTAGCTACAAGATAATACTACAGCCATAAGATAATACTAGAAACTATCTAACCGAAACCATAGACATCACATAACAACATGAACAAGAAACTTCAGATACAAAAGAAATACTCCCCTGCTGTTACCGATGCACTCTCACCCCCTAACCCTCTACCCTAATTCGCGTCCTCCACACCTTCATATCAAGTGTCATGTTCTCTGTAAGCTATAACTTCTTCATATCATGCCTAATCACCTCCCTCTAATATTTCTTCATCCTACCTCTACCCCACCTAAAACCATCCATAGCCAAGGTCTCACACCTCCACACTGGAGCATCAGAATCCCTCCTCATCATGTGCCCAAACTGACGTAACCTCACTTCTTTTATCTTGTTCTCCACCGAAACAACTCCAACCTTCTTCTGAATAATCTCATTACTCACCCTATCTTTCCTGGTAAGGACACACATCCATTACAACATCCTCATCTCCCCCAGCTTCAACTTTTAGATATGAGAGTTTTTTACTAGGCAACACTCCGCTCCATACAACATAGTCGGTCAGACTGACGCTTTATAAAACTTACCATTAAGATTTAGGGAACCTCTTATCACATAAAACTCCCAAAGAGAGCCTCTATTTCAACCACCCTTCCCTAATACGATGCGTAACATCCTCATAAATCTCACTATTACCCTGAATCATAGACCCCAAATACTTGAAACTTTCTCTCTTCTGGATGGACTGAGAGTCTATGTTAACCACCACGTCAGCATCCTGCGATACATATCTGAACTTACACTCCAAGTACTCTGTCTTGGTCCTACTCAACTAAAATCCTTTAGCATCAAGTGTCTATCACCAAATCTCCAACTTATCATTAACTTTTCCTCTAGTCTTGTCAATCAGTACCACATCATCCGCAAATAGCATACACCAAGGCACCTCCCCTTGAATATGTCGCATCAAAACATCCATCACCAAGGCAAATTAAAATGGACTAAGAGTCGATCCCTGATGCAATCCTATCAAAACTGGAAAGTGCTTCGAATTTCTCATAATTCTAAAAATCTTAAGACTTGAGTTTAAACCCAATTTCACTCCTTTTCACTTGAATAATATTTTAATCTTATAATTACTAGTATTTCACTAATTAACCTTCAAAACAACTCCAATTATTGATTTTAACTGCGATTTTAAAGTTTTACTTGATAAAGCTTAAAAAATAATTTTTCTTTGATTTGAACCTCATTTTTTACTCAATTTAACTTGGATTTTTATTTTTAGGTTCCTAAAATATGGAGAACATATTTTTAAAATAAAGTTATAATTTTGCTCTTCTTTTTTGAAAACCCATTTCGGGAGTCTATTTTGATCCTGAACCTAAAGTAGTCAATATGGGTGTTGTTGATTTTGTTTTGATGCGTAGATTTCATTTTTTATGTTTTTAGGGAAGTGCAGGTTTGTTCGTGGAAAGTAAGATCATGGTCCAAGTGTAGTGGAATGATTTTGACATTCTAGGTAGGTTATGTTTTAACTTTTTCGGACTGGGTTAGGTAGTAAATGATGATGCAAAATGTATGTTTAAGGGAGAGGAATAATCATAAAAAATTTCTTTCTATGTGTTGTGCCCGTGTGAGGGTCTAATGTAATGTAATTATTGAAATTCAGATATTATGTGATATATGTGACCGTTTAGGGTCCTATGTGATATTGATAGCCTTAAATATATGTGAATAATTGTATTGTGTTGTTGAAATTCTTAATGTGGTACCATTGGTGTATTATGATATATTCATACTTGTTGTTATATGAGACATGTGGATATTTATGGATTAAACGAAAATAATGAGTGAATATTTGCTCACGTGGTTGTGGAAATATATAATTATGGTTGGTTATGGAAATATATTATTGTGATTGGTTGTGGAAATACTCATTGTGATTGGTTCTGAGCATTACTTCCTTGTATCATATTCATTTATGAAATATTGGTACTACCATGGCAACATCTGAGAAACACTGACAACACTTTTTATAAACATCTTCCCAAGGGAAGTGCTAGGGAGGAGATATTGTAATACCTTATTAAACCATTTTTGAGGGATGTTCCAAAAAGGATATATTAGATATGTGAATTATATACGGGTTGACGAACCCCCCATAGATCCTATGTTGGGAAGCTTTAGCGTCGTTTGTGTATACAAGGATTGTATAATAATCCTGGAGGTTGTGTGATGACCTTGTGCATCATTATCATATACATTGCACTTACTTTATTATTTTTATATTGTTTTGTATTTCCATATTGACTTGTCATCTTTCTAATTGTCTTAGCTTCTTTTACTTCTATTTGATGATCCTGTATTTGCATGTTCCCCCTTATTCTACTTAACTATGATATAATGCATACTTGTGTTCTATCTTTGTGTGATGTTGCAATATATGTAATATATTAGAACTATTTGTGCAAGCGGTGTAGGCAATCGTTGTGGGATATTTTTTTATTGCAGGTGATGTGTCCGTAGTATATATTGTGTATGCTTTATTTACTAGTTTGCTTGGTCGGTCTATGATACCTTCTGAGTACAAGTGGATCATACTCATGCCTACTACGCCCTTTTGGTATAGTTCCTAGCTCGAGTGCACCTCATCTTACTTGACTCGAGCGATTGTTGGAGCTTCCAAGGTATCGGTTGGACATTCATGCATCTGGAGTACACCTCTATCTTTCTATAGTAGTTATGTCGTTATTAGTTTTCATAGATAAATATTAATTCTTTATGGTTATTTTTCTGAAGTATTTGACTCCTGGATTGTATTAGTAGTTCTTACACTATTAACACCTGGTTTTGGGCATGATTGGTATTTTTAATAAGTTTTTTCCGCATTGTTATAATTACTTGTATGGATTGACTTTGTTCTAGAAGCCTTACCTTGGGGTATTTCATTATTTTTCTCTTTTGTGTCAATTTTGGTGATAGGATTACTTGTCAAGGTACGCCACAAAAAGTGTCATCATGACCCTCAATTTTGGGTCATGACAAATTTGTATCAGTGCAGCCAGATTCATTGGTCTCAACAGTGTATTAATGGGATGTCTAATAGAGTCTTGAGGATTGGTATGTTGATGTCTATATCTATATTTGAGAGGCAATAGGATGTCTTTATGAAACTTCCCTCATTTTATTCTTTATCGTGCGAAGTTCTTTCATACCTAGTTTTTTGTGTTGTGTTTCACTCTTTCTTTGTGGATGGTATTGCTTATACATCCTATCAATTGAGATATGGTGCTAGAGATTAGTGGAGGTTTCTCATGAGTTATAAACCCTGTGATTCTTCTGAGATAACTTGGGATCAGTTTGTTGATGTCTTCTTAGAGAGATTTGTGTCTTTCAATTTAAGATATTATATACAAGATGAGTTTGATCATTTGGAGCAGGGCTTTATAATAGTTTCTAAGTATGAGGCATGCTTTCATGCCCTATCCAAATATTTTTATGATAGCATTTCCACCTAGTATGAGAAGATTCGAATGTTTGTGAAAGGTTTGGATGTCACTTTTCAGTTGGCTACATCTTAGATGGTTGTGGTTGGGGCTTTCTTTTAGAGTATTGTGCATCATGCTAATAGGACAGAGGATATTCTCTGAGTATCTCAAGGTGGTGCCAAGAAGGTGCGTCGTTTTAGTAAGTTTAGAGCCAGTCTCCCCGTGGTAGAGATTTTAGAGGTTCTCATGGATATCAGGGTAGGCCAGTGCAGGCGAATTTATAGAGTTCAAGTGATGGATCTTTGGGTTTAGCAGTTCAAGATGGTCGTCCAATTCTAGTTATTCCTTCTTCGGTAGAGTCGGTCTGTAGAGTTTGCTTTGTGTCTAATAAGATTGGACATTTTGCCAAGGACTGTCCCCTCTTTATGATATATATACTCTTATTACAACTGTGAGAGGCATAGGTTCTACCAGAGGTGTGAGGGTAGAGGTAGTGGAGCCCACGGTGGTGGTCTCTAGGCTATTTAGTCAGTTGGTGGTCGTGGTCAGTGCTATGGTATACTCACCAAGCTAGAGGCAGAGGTCTCTGATGTTTTGACCACAAGTATCATCTCTGTTTGTTTCAGATCAGCATCTTTATTATTTGATCCCGAATCAACTTTCTTCTATGTGTCGTGTATTTTTATTTGGGTTTTGATTCTGTAAGTGAGCCTCTTGCAATGCCTATTCGTGTATCTACCTCAGTAGGTGATTCTTTAGTGGTGGATTAGGTGAACCGATCTTGTTTTGTGACTTTTTCCTGGCGTGAAACTTTGGTAAATTTACTTGTGTTAGATATGGTTAATTTTGATGTTATTTTGGTTATGGATTGATTGGCTCCTTATAATGTTGTCCTAGATTGTTATGCTAAGACTGTGACTTTAGCTTCACCAGGTGTACCAAAGATATCTTGTAAGGGTGTGTTGTATTCGAGTCCTAGAAGGATTATATATTATGTTCAGTCTAGTAAATTGGTTGAGAGGGGATGTTTATCTTACTTGGGTCATATTAGTGACACTAGTGTTGTTTTTCCTCCTTTCTTAGATTTATTTAATGATTTTATAAATATGTTCCTAATGGAATTGCCTGTATACCACAAGATCGAGATATTAATTTTACTATTGATGTTGATCCGAGCACCAAGCCTATTTTTATTGCTCCTTATAGGATGGCTACAATAGAGTTGAAAAAACTGAAGGTCGGTTGCAAAAGTTGTTGGATAAGTGATTTATCTGACCTAGTGTTTCGCCTTAGGGTTCACCTATCTTGTTTGTGAAGAAGAAAGATAGTTCTATGCAGATATGTATTGATAATCGATAGTATAACATGGTGACAGTTAAGAATAGGTATCCTCTTCCTCGTATTGATGATTTTTTTTATTAGCTTCATGGTGCTTCAGTGTTTGCAAAGATTGACTTGAGGTTTAGTTAACACCAGTTGGGGATTAGAGCATCAGATATTTTGAAGATAGCTTCAGACTCTATATAGTCATTATGAGTTCTTGGTCATGTCATTTGTGTTGTCCAATGCCCTTGTCGTGTTCATGGAGTTGATGAACGGGGTATTTCGACCATATTTTGATTTCTTTATTATTGTATTTATAAATGATATCTTGGTTTATTCCAAGAGTAAGTTTGCTCATGAGAAGCATTTGTAGATTGTGCTTTAGAAAATAAGGGATGAGGAGTTGTATGCGAAATTCTCTAAGTGTGAGTTTTTATTGGAGTCTATTTATGTCTTGGGTCATATGGTGACTAAAAAAGGTATTATGGTTGATCCAAGAAAGGTTGTAGCGGTTTGTGATTGGGCTAGACCTACTTTGCCTACCGAGATTTAGAGTTTTATTGGCTTAGCATGTTATTATTGATATTTTGTTGAGGGTTTTTTCGTCCATTACAGCTCCATTAACCATATTAATCCAGAAGAAGATTCCTTTTCAGTGGCCCAATACTTGTGAGGTAAGCTTTCAAAAGCTCACAAATTTGTTGACTTCAGATCCTATCTTGGCTTTGCCCAAGAAAGGCGTGGGATTTACCGTCTTTTATGATGCTTCAAGTGTTGGGTTAGGTGTTATGTTGATGCAGGAGGGAAAGGTGATTTCATATGCATCTCGTCAATTAAAACTTCATGAGAAGAATTATCCTACCATGATTTGGAGTTATGTGAAGTTCTGTTTGCCTTAAAGTTATGAAGGCACTACTTGTATGGAGTCTTTTGTGAGGTCTTCTCAGATCATCATAGCATTCAGTACTTCTTCACCCAGTGAGATCTTAATATGATGCAGCGCGTAGGTTTAAGTTTCTTAAGGATTATGACTTGACCATTCTTAATCATCCGAGCAAGGCTAATGTGGTTGTGTATGCCTTGAGCCGGAAGTCGACTAGCAAGGGTAGCTTGGTGCATCTTTTGAGCCAGGGGAGACTTTTAGTCTTAGAGGTTCAGTCTTTAGCTTACCAGATGGTTAGGCTTGATATTTAGATACCTGGGCATGTTTTGGCATTTATGGAGGCTAGATCTTCTTTGATGGAGAAAATTCGATCTCATTAATTTAATGATGTTGGATTGAGGTTAATTCAAGATAAGGTGTTGAGTGGGGAGGCTAAGGAAGCCTCACTTTATTCAAATGGAGTTTTGTGGATTGGAGGTCGAGTTTATGTGCCGAGAGTGGGTGACTGGATTAGGTTGATCATGGAGAAGGTCCATTGTTCCAGCCATCCATCTAGGTATGACTAAGATATATCGTGATTTGAGGAAGCATTACCAGTGAGTTGATATGAGGTGAGATGTAGCATATTTTGTGGCTCGTTGCCTATGTTGTCAGTAGGTGAAGGCCGAGCATAAGAGGCCCGATGGATTGCTTAAGAGGTTATCCATTCCCGAGTGGAAGTAGAAACGGATCACCATAGACTTTGTGACTAGTTTGCCTCATATATCTCACGGTTTTGACAATGTTTGGGTCATCGTGGATCGATTGACCAAGTTAGCTTATTTTATTTTGATTCAAGTTTCATTCAGTGCAAAGATGTTGACTCGTATCTACATTCATGAGATTGTGCGTCTGCACGGTGTGCTGATGTCCATTATTTCATATCAAAGTTCTGTGTTCACTTCTCACTATTGTAAGAATTTTTAGGATGAGTTGGGTACTTAAGCTGATCTTTGCATAGTATTTCACCCCCAGACTGATGGCCAGTCAAAGCACACTATCTAGGTTTTTGAGGATATGCTCTGCGCATGCTTGATAGATTTGGTGGCCAATGGGAGCAGCATTGGGCTTTAGCTGAGTTTCCATATAACACCAGCTACCATTCCCGTATCAAAATGGCTGTTTTTTGGCGTTGTATGATAGGCGTTGTCGCTCTTATCATGACACAAACTAGAGCCTGGCCATCATGAGTATTTCAAGTCCAACAATGAATACAGACCACCCCTTACTCCTGACCAAATAGGATACAATACCCCAAACAATGACTGAATTCCGATCATATAACAAGATAGCATAAGATAAGCTTAAAGAATTTAAGATATGTCTATAACTGATAACTGTTAACCAACCAAAAAAGTTAACACCACCACCCAAGTCCGCAGTAATCCACAAAGCCTTCTAACAAAACTAAAATCAATAAAGTGTCGGGACATGTCCCCAGCTCTGACAATAACAATGACAATGTTAATGTGAACTCTTTAATTTGAGTTTATGAAAGGGAACCGATGGAATGATCAAGTCTTCTGGACAATGAAAGCTTACCACTTCGGCGCAAATGACCAATGAACTAATTTGATTACTCACACTATACAGGAAAAGTAGAAGTTTCTCTGGTGCCTGCACCGCGTGGGGATACATTGTTTGAAGATGGTAAGTGGATTAAGAACTAACATGTAACCCAAGGATAAGGATAAAGTAATGATAATTCATAATTCAGTTCAACGCAATGTATATGTTTACATACATGTGTGCATACATATTATGCATATAACATACTAGGATAGAGAACAAGGCTTAACATCCACTTTAAAACTTTAGCCTTGATTATGTAGCTTAACTATCATATAACAGTACCCTCAAGCTACATGGCCCCAACTCTCAACCCCTGGTCGGGCCCCAGTGCGTGTAGCTGCACAAATCGGAGAATAATCTTATATATATGCACGGGGGACTCAAACCTCCCAACCATTTACTAAGGAGACTTAAGTACCCAATCATGTAATATAATATGGGGGACTCGAACCTTCCCATCATAATAATAAGGCGAACTCGAACCACCTGGTCACAAGTGAGGGGACTTGAACCCCAGGCCATTTCGACCCCCACACCGGCAAATGCGGTTTTTTCAGCATTGGTCCCTCGAGACCTCCACTTTCATGGTCTGGCTATATAACCCTTTTTTAATCCTGATTAGAACATTTATCACACATTCTTATTCATTGAAACATAATACAATTTTAGTCATACACTGTTGGTATCGTCATACAAACTACACTTGCAACATAGCAACATCATGCCATTACAATTTCCACTAACTTGGGGAAAACAACACCCTTTGTTCATTAATAAAAGGTTGGGGGACACCGAATCCCTTTGTTCATTAAATCATACCATTGTGTTTCAAATACCCCTTTATATCACGCAATTGTTCCAAAAGTAGTTCAATGCAATTATACTCATACTCAATACAACTTCCGTAAAATTTTGGTTGGGGTTATTACCAATTCAATTGTAAATATTCACCAAATTTGGGGAAATCACAATCCCCTAGTTTATGCACCATGCTCATGTACCCCACAAGTTTAAAACCATAAATAAAGCATGAACAAATATATGTAAACCATGGGAAAAATTGTTCAAACATAAACATTCAAAACCCACAGCCCATGTTCCAAAACCAACATCAAAACCACATGAATAATTATTTAAAACACATATTTTTAAGAAATATTAGTTGGGAATGAGTAACATACTTGAAATATCTAGAGTTATGGAGAGAATTTTCCTCTTGGAGTTCTAATTTATCAACTTCTATGAAACCCTTAGTATCTTGCTTGAGGGAATTTAGAGAGTTTGAGAGAGTGTTTTGATAGTGAATAGTATGCTAATGAAGTCCCAAAGAGGGTTTTAAGTCATGGGGGCTAGGTGGGGTAGGAGTAAAATTACCAAAATGCCCTTCATTAAAAGACTAAAATTCGATGCCCAATTGCTACGGGTTACCTCACGACTCGTAGGGTCACCCTACGAGTCGCTTAGTCCATTCTTACTCTGGACAGTGTCCAGGGTCACCCTGTTGGTCTGGTTATGAGTCGCACCATACGACTCGTATCCAGTCCTTACGATTCATAACATGCTAATTGCTGTCACAACAAGAACTTAGGATAGTATACTGGTTTCCATATAATTTACACCCTATAAGTCATTATGAGACCCTACGACTCATAAGGTCTATGTCGTAGTCAAGATAGAAACTCCAAGCCAACATACTGGCCAGGTTATGACTAGGTCCCTAAGACCCGCGATGACACCCTATGATGCACAGGGTGAGTCCTAGTGAGAGCAGTAAGCTCAAAGATCAAGAAATTTTCAAGGATCAAAATTTCATGGTGTTATATTCTCCTTACCTAGGATCATTCATCCCTAAATGATGAGACAAGGTATCCCTTAGCAATATGTAACACAGAAACACACCCACTCTTACCTTTAACAAAGAAAAAAAACAAAAATATCTAGGAAATCACAATTTCCTTTAATAAAGTTAGAAAACAAAGATGTTAAGAATAACACATACCTTAAGCATGATTATCCAAAAGGGGGGAACAAGAATGGATACTTGGACTTTATGTCCTCTTCAACTTCCCAAGTGGTCTATTCAACCTTATGGTTCCTCTACTTAATCTTTACTGAATCCACATTATTAGTCCGCAACTGACGGATTTGCCGATCCAAGATCTTCATCGGGACTTTCCCAAAAGACAAGGAATCTGAAACACCCTCACTTTCCAACGGAATAGCCAAAGAAGGATCACCCACAAACTTCCTCAACATTGAAACAAGAAAGATTAGGTGAATAGAACCTAAACTCGAAGGCAATTCCAATGCATAAGCCATATTGCCTACTTTTTTTAAAATCAAATAAGGGCCGATATAAAGAAAACCGAATTGCCAACTTCAAATTCCAACTGCCTTCACCTCACATCCGTATAGGACTTTTGGTGACTTTGGGCAGTCTTAATCATATCCTAAATCACCTTCACCTTCTCCATAGCCTGATGAACCAAATTAGGACCAAAAACCCTAGACTTACCAACCTCGAACCACCCAATAGGAGAACAACATGTCCTACCATACCATGCCTTAAATGTAGCCATCCCATGCTAGAGTGGTAGCTATTATTATATGCGAACTCATTAAGGGGCAAATGATTAACCCAACTACCACCAAAATCAATCATAGAGAATTCGAGCATATTCTCTAATGTCTGAATAGTCCTCTCCGCTTGTCCATCCATCTGAGGGTAGAAAGTTGTGCTAAGATTCACCTTAGTTCCTAGCCTCTCTAAAAGAAATGCCAAAAGTGTGAGAAGAATTGAGTACCACAATTAGATATAATAGAAATGGGTGCACCATATAACTTGATGATTTACTGAATGAACAACTTTGTGTAATCTTCAGCAGAAAAATTAGTTCTCCCGGGTAGGAAATGGCAGACCTAGTCATCCTATCCACGATGACCCAAATCAAATAAAACTGATAGTAGGACCGCGAAAGACCAGTGATAAAATTTATATTAATCACTTTCCACTTCTATTCGACCAACTCAATATCTTGAGACAACCCACCAGGTCTCAAGTTCTCCACCTTTACTTGCTGACAAACCATACACTTGGCCACAAAATTCGACACATCCCTCTTCATGTTATTCCACCAATAAATCTCTTTTAAATCATGGTACATATTTGCCAAATTAGGATGAATCGTGTACCTCGACCCATGAGCCTTAACCAAGATCATCTCTCATAACCTATCAACATCGAAAACACATAACCTGCCTTGGTACCACAAGATACCATTACCACGAATCTAAGAAACCATCACTTTTTGCAGGCCCATATCACCTGTTTCTCTTTCACATCAGAACAAAGAGATAACTTCACCACCTCTCACACCATTACACCAACATCTTCAGAATCCAAGAGACTAACTCTAAGATTAGCCAACTGGTGAAATCTTTCACTAATTCTTGCTTTCTCTCCTCTATATAAGATAATCTTCTCATAGACAACCTGCTAAAAGTATCAGTAACCACGTTAACATTACCTAGATGATAGTAAAGACTCATATCATATCCCTTGAGCAACGCAAGACACCTCCTTTACCTGGGATTCAACGCCTTCTGGGTGAACACATATCACAAACTCTTATGGTATGAATAGATGTCAAAATGAACCCCATACAAATAATAGGCACTAGGTAACTACTCTCCCACTCAATCGCTAGGTAATTTAGAAATTTGAAACTGACCCTTCAGGTTCTACAATCAAGAGTTGTAAAGCATGAGTAGAACCAATCCACCCCTAAATTCACATCAAAATCTTACATGTCCATCTTTATTAGATCTATTAACGTTTCTCTATAATAGATAGACACTACACAACCCCTATAGACTCTCCTAGACATAATAAAGTCACCCAACAGAGTAGACATATAAAAGGGATCCAAAATATGCTTAGGACTAAAACAAAAATAAATATACATATAAACAAAAATGAATATCCACATAAAGGGCCACATAAGAAAAACACTAAAGAAGTCATACCACAAAGAGACTCAGCATCATCACTCCTAGACTGCTCCCACTCCTTATACAATTAATATGTCATATCCTTTAACTAATAAGTAGTGAATTCCACACCCTTCATATCAGTAACATGCATCATATGGAAAATCCTCTCCATCTCATTAATAAAACTTTGAAGATCATTCTCAACCTTCAAACCACTGAAAGTCAGAGGACTCAACCTTATAAATTATCCAACTAATAGTGACCTTAAAAGATGGAGAAACATAAGCAATACGCTCATTCTGAGAGACTACTAATTGGGTAAGCAAATGGATCGACTAACAAAACTCAACATTAAACATATCAACTTAAGGTATCCGGGGAGGGCTAAGGGGAATAGGTAGAACTCTATTTGGGATAATACAATCAAGAGTTTGACCTCTAGACCAGGTTTGAACTCTATAAGTAGTACAATATCCATCAATATTATCCTCATATGGGACAAAAGTATTTCCACGAGCATCAGATCTTCTAGGATGCATGATATGAAAAGCAAACATACAGGAATTAAAGAAAGGATATTAGACTCTATAGCCCAAAATAAAACAACAAGAAAAGAAAATATTCCTAAATATCTCATAGCCTCTCTCTTATAAGTTTGGTATGCCAGACACCCATAAAAGAGACTCTACTTGACACGGCTTTGTGGATAACCAATATCACCAAACCTTGGCTCTAATACCATCTTTTTCATGACCCAAACTAGGGCCTGACCATGACAGCAAACTCAAGTCCAAAAATGACTAGAGACCACCTTCTGCTCCTAACCAAACAGGATGCAATACCCCCAATAGTGACTGAATTCTAAACTTATGATAAGATAACATAAGATAAGGTCAAGAAATCTAAGATATGTCTATAACCAATAACTATTAATCAAGCAAAACAACTACCACCACCCAAGTTCAGAGTAATCCACAGCCTTCTATATAAATCAAAATTAATAATGTATCAGGACATGCCCCTGGCTCTAACAATGATGATGACAATAATAGTGGCAATGACAATAGTAATGTGAACTCTTAAATTCTAGTTTATGAAAGGAAATTGATGGAATGATCAAGTCTTCCAGAGAATAGAAGCTCACCATTTCACTGTAAATGACTGATGAACTGAGCTGATCTATGTAATATTGTACAGGGAAAAGTAGAAGTATTTTTAATGCCTGCATTATATGGGAATAAAGTATTCGGAGAAAGTTAATGGGTAGAGAACTAGTAGGTAACCTAGGGATAATGATAAAGTAATGACAATTCAAAATTCAGTTCAACTCAATTACATGTTCACATACATGTGTGCATACATATATACTCATATAACATGTTGGGATAGGGAAAAAGGCTTAACATGTACTTTAAAACTTTATCCTGGATTCTGTAACTTAATCATCATATTACAGTACCCATGGGCTCTCACCCCCTGCGTGGGCCTCAGTGCATGTAGCTGCATGAACCAGAGAATAATCTCATATATATACATGGGGGACTAAAACTGCCAAATCATATACTAAGGTGTCTTAAGCACCCGATCATGTAATATAATACGAGGTAGTCGAGCCTCCCCATTATAATAATAAAGTGGACTCAAACTACCTGGTCATAAATAAAGGGACTTGAACCCCAGGCTATTTTAACCCCTGCACCGGTAACATCGTTTCTAGTATTGGTCCCTTGGGACATCCACTTTCATGGCCTGGCTACACAACTCTTTTTTAAGACCTATTAAAATATTTATCACACATTCACATTTATTAAACCATAATACACTTTTAGGCATACACTGTTGGTATCGTTATACCAACTACACTTTCAATGTAACAACATTATGCCATTATAATTTCTATTAACTTGGGGAAAATAACTCCCTTTGTTTATTAATATAAGGTGGGGGAATGCCCATTTCCTTTGCTTATTAAATCAAAACATTGTGTTTCAAATACCCTTTTATATCATGCAATTGTTTTGAAAGTAGTTCAATTCAATTATACTCATACTCAAAACAACTTCCATAAAATTTGGGTTCGGGTTATTACCAATTCAATTGTAAATATTCACAAAATTTGGGAAAATCATAATCCCCTATTTTATTCACTATGACTATGCACCGCATACGTTTAAACTATAAATAAAGCGTGAACAATAACATGTAAACTATGAGAAACATTATTCAAACACAAATATTCAAAACCCACAACCCACAACCCATGTTCCAAAACCAACATCAAAACCACATGAATAACTATTTAGAATACATGATTTTATAAAATATGAGCTGGGGAAGAGTAACATGCCTGAAATATCAAGATTTATGGAGAGAAGTCGCCTCTGGAGTTCTAATTGATCAACTTCTTAGAAACCCTAAGTATCTTGCTTAAGAGAATTTAGAGAGCTTGAGAGAGTGTTTTGACTGTGAATAGTATGCTAATGAAGTCCCAAAGATGATTTTAAGTCATGGGGGCTAGGTGGGGTAGGAGGAAAATTACCATAATGCCCTTAATTAAAAGACTGAAAATTAATGCACAGTCGTTATAGGTAACCTCATGACTCGTAGGGTCACCCTTCGACTCATTTAATCTAGTTATAGTTTGGATAGTGTCCAGGGTCACCCATACTAGTCTGATTATGAGTCGCACCATACGACTTATATCTAGTCCTTACGACTTATAACATACTAGTTGCATTACAATAGAAATTTAGGATAGTACACTGGTTTCTTTACGATTCATATTCTATGACTCATTATGAGACCCTATGACTCGTAGGGTTTAAGTCATATTCAAGACAAAAACTCTAGACCAACATACTAGCCTTGCTACGATTGGGTCCCTAAGACCTACGATGAAAACTTATGACTCACGGGGTAAGTCATAGTGAGAAAAGTAAGATCAAAGATCAAGAAATTTTTAGAGACCAAAATTTTAAGGTGTTACAGCTCCCCAATGGATTGTTTGATGTATTGGAGGTGAAACCTTAAGGTACGTACTTTCTTCGTGAGTCTTTAAATAGAGTTTGGGTCATTTGAGATAGACTTAGAGCGACTTAGAGTAGGCAAAAGTGGCATGCTGATCATAGACTTTGTGCCCTAAGATTTGGTATTAGTGATCATGTTTTTCTTTGATTTTCATCCATGAAGGGTGTGATAAGGTTTGGGAAGAGGGGAACGCTTAGCCCCGGGTATATTTGTCCATTTGAAGTTCTTCAGATATTTAGTGATGTGACTTATGAGTTTGCTTTGCCCCCTGATCTATCAGTTGTTCATCTAGTTTTTCATGTTTCTATGCTTAGTTGTTACATTCTGTATGAGTCTCATACTATTTGTTAGGAGTCATTTCAGTTAGATTAGATGTTATCTTTTATTGAGGAGCCGGTCACCATATTGGCTAGGGATGTTAGGTGGTTGCGCTCTAGAGTGATCCCTGTGGTAAAGGTTTAGTGAAAACATCAATCTATAGATGAGTCTACTTGAGAGGTTGAGTCTGATATTCACAGTTCTTATCCCCAGCGATTCGTTGATTCAGGTATTTATTTGCCTTAGTTTGAGGACAAACTAAATTTTTAGTTGTGGATAATGTAACGTCTTTCTGTTGATGAAATATATGTAATTTGTGATTCTTTGTGATTTGACTATTTTACCCCTCCTCATAGTTGCATTATGATATTTTAGGGTGTGGGGTTGAGTGGCTCTGTTCCCGATGCATTTTGGTACCATTTATGCAATATTGTGGTTTTTGATGGATTCAAGAGCCTTATTTTGGACTTATGTGGATATCTTTTGATCCGTGCGATGGATGGCTAAACGTACTATGAAAATAACTCTAGAATATTAATTTAGTCTAGGTAGACCTTTGGTTCGGGTCTCGGTACACCCGAGCTCATTTTGACCGATTGGTCAACAAGTTGAAAAATTGAAAAGATGAGTGTGGGACCCATATTTGATCTAAACGACTTCAGATGGAAAATTCAACTTTTCTAGAAGATACAAAACATCGATTTTAGGGTGTTAACATGTTTGGTGTAGTATTTATGGCTTTTAAATCTCATTTCGATCCTCGGTTTTAAAAATTGTGATTTTGGGTTTCGGGGATCAACTTTGTGAAAACAATATTTTTTTCAAAAATATGATATCTCCATTGAGTTTGGAAGGTCAATTTAGTATGGTTTCATAGTTTGTTTGCATATATCGGACTACGAACGAATCCCGAATACCCCATCAAATTCTGTTTTGAATTAGAAAAATCTGCTATATATACCAGCTTTTTACCCTATATTTTGGCCCATTTTATCTATTCTTTCACCTTGCCTTTTGAGCATTAAATCCTAAGACAGTGTGAGATCTTTAAAGTGAAAGTTGTGGGAGCTTGGGAAGCTTGATTAACATCTATTTCTTGATTTTCTTACGGATTCAAGGTAAGAATTCACCTTTTTCTTAGTAATTTCTTAATTATTTTATCAAAACCCCAAAAATCTTAGGGCTTGATTTTAAACCCCAATTTCACTCTTTTTCACTTTAATAATACTTAATTCTTATAATCACTAGTTTTCCTCAATTTAACCTTCAAAACAACTTTGATTCTTGATGTTAACCCAGATTTCAAAGATTCTACACGATAAAGCTTTAAAAATTATTTTTCTTCAATTTGAACCTCGTTTTTTACTCAATTTAACTTGGGTTTTTAACTTTCGGTTCCTAAAAAATATGGAGAAAAGTAAAGTTATAATTTTGTCCTATTTTTTGAAAACTCATTTTGGAGGTCCATTTTGACCCCGAACTTAAAGTAGTCAATATGGGTGTCGATTTTGTTTTGACACATATATTTCATATTTGATATTTTTAATAAAGTTGGAGATCATTTGTGGAAATTAAAGTCGGGAGTTCAAAGTGTAGCAAATAAATTTCGACATTCGAGGTAGGTTATGGCTTAACTCTTTCTGACTGGGCTGAGTAGTAAATGATGATAACAAATGCATGTTAAGGGTGGAAACTAATAATGAAAAATGGATATCTATGTTTTATGATAGTGTGGGTCCTATATGTAATGTAATTGTTGAAAATAAGATATCATGTGATATATTTAACCATGTGGGATCTTATGTGATGTTGATAGCCTTGAATATATTTGATTAATTGTATTGTGTTGTTGAAATACCTAATGAGGGACCATTGGTGTATTTTGATATATTCATACTTGTTGTTATATGAGACATGTGAAAATTCATGGATGAAATGAAAATAATGAGTGAATATTAGCTCACGTGGTTGTGAAAATGCATAATTGTGGTTGGTCGTGGAAATATATCAATATGATTGATTGTGAAAATACTCATTATGATAGGTTGTGAGCATTAAATCCTCATATCATACTCATTCATGAAACATTGGTACCACCGTGGCAACATATGAGAAACACCAGTAACACCTTTTATAAAACCCTCCTCGAGGGAAGTGCCGGGGAGGGGATATTGTAACACCTTATAAAACCCTTTTCAAGGGTTGTGATGGAAAAGAGATAGGAGACATGTAGATTGTATATGGGTTGAGGAACCCCTCATGGATCCTATGTTAGGAAGCATAGCTCCATAGGTGTGAACACGGATTGTGCAGCGATCCCAGAGATTGTGTGATGACCTCGTGCATCATCATCATCATCATATATGGTTCACTAACTTTATTGTGTTTATATTATGTTGTATTGTCATATTGACTTTGCCATCTATGTAATTTTCTTATCTTCTTTTACTTGTATTTTATGATCATGTATATGCAAGTTTTCCCTTGTTCTACTTATATGTGATATATTGTATACTTGTGTTCTTTCTTGGTGTGATTTTGCAATGTATGTGATATATTAGAACTATTAGTGCAAGCAATGTGGGCTACCATTGTGGAATATTTTCTTATTGTAGGTGACGTGCCCTTAGTATATATTTTGTATGCTTTATTTACTACTTTGCTTGGTCAACCATGATACCTACACAGTACAAGCAGACCATACTCATGCCTACTACGCCCTTTCAGTGCAGGTCCTACCTCGAATGCGCCAAGCTTGACTTAGGTGATTGTTGGAGCTTCCAAGGTAGCAGTTAGACATTCATGCGCCTGGAGTTCACCTCTATCTTTCTATAGTAGTTATGTATTTATTAGTATTCAGAGGCAGATATTATTCTTTTGTTGTTATTTTTCTGATGTATTTGACTCCCAGATTGTATTAGTAGTTCTTACACTTTTGACACCTGATTTTGGATATGATTGATATTTCAGACAAGTTCTTTCTGCACTATTATGATTACTTGTATGGTTCGGCTTCGTTCTCGAAGCCTTACCTAGTGGTATTTCTATCTTTTTCTTTTTTGTATCAGTTTGGATGGTTGGCTTACTTGTCAAGGTACGCCTCGTTAAGTTCCATCATGACCATCATTTTTGGGTCGTGGCAGTTGTAGTGGGGTCCACATAAAAATTATATGGAAATATTAAAAAATTATGAAAAAATGTTATACCCTTGGTAGTATTTGTAAATGTTACCTTAAACATAAATTAATTATCAATAATTTTAGAAAAAAATAATAAAAATAATAATGAAAGTTACACTTAAAAGTAACTTGTTTATTCCGTGGATTTAATTAAGAGGAGAGAAAGCTCGTCTGGACACCACGATTGAAAAAAATATTTAAATGAAACAAACTTCAAATATAATTTCTCTTTAAATTTAAAATTATTCTTCCCATTTGATTCAAGTATATTATTTAAATTTACATTTAATAAAAAGATTATCACATGAATTCTCCTATATGTCAATAAAGTATGAACAAAACTCACTACTTAAATTGCTTTTTAAGGTTTAACAAATTATATTTTAAAATTATTTAGATATCATGAAAAAGTTCAACTTAAAATTATTTTAGAATGATGTGAGTTATGGATAGATGAATGTCTTGTAGATGTTTGTGACTCCCCTCAATTTCAAAAATAAAGACATATTTTCCATTTTAGTTTGTTTAAAAGAGAATGAACTTCTCTTTCTTTGGCAATACTTTAATTTCAACTTTCCACATGCTATGTTTAGAACCATAAAATAAAGGGCATTCTAGTACATTTGGCATAACTTTAATTTATGACCATAAGAGACAAATGTTTTCTTTATTCTTTTATACTCCATATCAAATTAAAATAGATCATTTTTTTAAACGAAGGGAGTAATATATTTTCTTGTTTTTTTATTACTCTACTTAATAATTTACTATAACCAAATGTGTAAAGAAAAATTTTATTCTACTTGCATGCGGACATTTCATTTGAATAAAATAAAATTAAAATTTCATCACTTATAAAAATGAATAGAAATGAGTATCGTGTTTTAGAACCTACAAAAAATATTTATAGAAAGTTGTGAAGTAAATTGTGGGCTCTACGTGACATATCGTACAACTTCAAAATAGGATTGACATTTACAAATATAGGTTTTTTTTTGCCATTAAAAATTAATACACAAACCTTTAGGCTTACAAAAAGCAAACACTGCACTTTCCTTTTTTGAAATGACAAGAATACCCTTGATTGTCCCACCTACTCACTCTCCTATATATATATATATATATATATATATACACACACACACACACACATATTATCCTCATTTTTGGTTAACCATTAAATTTTTGAATTAGCTATTCTGAGAAATTTATAACAATTATGGTATGCTCTCCCATATGAGGGTAGGATAATAATCCCGAGATTACTTTACCACTGGATAAAATATTATAATGACAAACATGCCCTTTTCCATGGCTCTTCTCCAAAAGTCATTTTAAAAGTCAAGGGTTAAAATTAAAATAAAAGTTTATCCTTTGTTTTTTTTGTTAGATCCTAATTGTGTTCCTTAAGATCAAGTTGAGATACGTTTATCCTAACTTATCTTGTACACACCAAGCATGTGCTTTATACTACACGACTAGATAATGAAGGACCCATTTTACGGGCACGATATTACAGTTTTAAATATATTTATCAGTATTTTAGTAGCTTATCAAAAAAAATTAATTAATAGTTTTAAATAAATACAATAGAAAATGATAATAGAGATCACACTTTAAAAAAATTATATTTTTTTACTTTTATAAAATCAAATAATAGCTTACAACTTATTTAAATTGACCTAATTAAAATTAAAATATAATATGCCTCAATGTTTATTTTAACATCAGGTCAAACACATTTTCTTGAATTCAGATAACTAATTTTTAATGTTTTTTATTTTTCAATTTTATTTGAAAATTATACAAGAGGATAAATAAAAATTATAAATGTCCGTATATTAACATTTTTTATAAAATCTTCCGAGCAATATTTTCTTAAAATATGATTTGTTTACCTAATATAAAATATTAGTAAAAGTAAATACTGTATTTATATAAAGGAGATAAGATATTGTTCTTATCCATATAAATATATCATACATTCATTTTCGTAATGAAATAGGTTAAAAATACTAAAGATACATTATTGAATCTTTTTTATCACCTTCAAAAACAAATCAAAATTCCATCTTGACATGGATAGTTGAAAATTATCTATAAAAAAATAAAGCACAAATCAAATTAATATTGGTGGAGTTAAAATTTTTACTAAAGGGATTAAAAAATATATATATGTTATTTAATGTTAATTTAAAGTTATTTTATATGTAGGTTAATTTATCTGTTATATAGTACTCTTTTAATCCTTTTTGTTTGCTCTATTTGGATTAGACACGCACCTTAATCTCTTACTCGAGAAAATTGAAGGAAAGGTATCATTTAAGTCTTGAATGAAAGATTGATGACATTGACCAACTTAAATGGTCAAACATAATTAGGAAACTTGATTAAGTTAATTGTGGACTTGATTAATATTTTCAAATCTTTCTAATCTTTTTAAAAATACAAATCAACCCACACCCTTCTCCTCTACAAATCAATCATCTCTCCTGTCTCTCTCTCTCAATAATTTCTTCCAACCAACAGTTCTGTAAATTTCTCTTTTTAATCTCTGATGATTTTAACCTATGGCGATAAATAGTTGGGCTTCGAGTTCTTTTTCAATTTTTAATCGTCAATCAACGTGACAACCTTGCACTTCGACAACAACAACTTTGAGTTCTTCATCGTTCCTTTTTTTCTTCCACTGGTAAAAAGTTGTGGACTCTTTAGTTTTGAAGATAAAGAAGAACTTGAGCCAACTTCTCTTCTAGCATTGGTGAACAATTTTAATATTTGTTGTTTTAATTTGAAATGTGGTCTGAATAAAATTCAAATTTATGTTATTTCTTCTCTTCTCTTTTAGAAGTGAAATATAATTTTTTATTGTTTGATTTATTTTTTAAAGTTTGACTTTTGTTGTTTGAGTTTGTACAAACAAAACAACGATGTTGGTGTTTTTGGTGTTGTGTCTGTTGTTGGATTAATTTGTTTTCATTCTTGGTAAAAATGGTGATATTGTTGTTGTTCTATTAAACAAAATCATGCTACTATTTTTTTCTGCAATAGATTAACCTTGTGATGCAACAGATTAACAATCTGATGCAATAAATTTATCGTATGATGCAATAGAGGAACCATCGGATAAAAAATTTGATGCAACAGATTAACTATCTGATGAAACAGATTTACCATCAGATTAAAAATTTGATGCAACATATTAACCATATGATTCAATAGATTTACATTGGATGCAACAGAGGAACCATCCGATTAAAAATCTAGTGCAACAGATTAACCATCTGATGCAACAGATTTCCATTTTATGTAACGAATGAACCATCGAAATAAAAATCTAATATAATAAATTAATCATCTGATGCAATAGATGAACCTTTTTTGGATAAAATCCTATCAACTATTCCAACAAGACATGTCTAAGACTTGATTTTTCCAACTGATCATTCATTTATTATGATAAACGACCCTTCTTTTGGAAGAAATCTAAACAATATTGATCATTGATAACTATTTCAACAATCACTCATATGTTGCAATAGATGTGTGATCTGTTGCACAGACCATACATCTATTTCAATAGATGAGTGATTTATTTTTATTGTTGTAATAGATTACTCATACGTTGCAACAGGTTAGTTATATATTGCAATAGATCCCTCATATATTGCAACATATGTGTGATTTATTGCACAGACCATTCATTTATTTCAATAGATGAGCGATCAATTTTTATTGTTGTAACAGATTCTCATCCATTGTAACATGTTAGTTATATGTTGCAACAGATAACCTACCTTGTGCACTAGATGTGTTATCTGTTGGAACGTTATTTTACTATTGTGCATGTTAGCTTTACTATTATCCTTTTTTAATGAAAAAAAAACGGAATCAAGTTCAAGTAAAGGAACAAGTAAAGCAGCTAGGCTACATCAACCACTCTATGAGTTTGATTTACAACCTTTATCTCAATCAGGAGCAGAAGATGATGAACATGGGGATGAGGAATATTTCAAAAGAGATGATCCAAATGTTAATATCCCTTCCATCGAAGAGATGGTCAAAACCTTCAGCATTGATAGTTATCCTGTAAGAATGCAGTGCGATGGTGCCATAGATTTAATTGGTGATTTCATGGTTAAGTCAGCTGTGGGAAAATCTTTCGACACCTTCCGAAAAATACTTTGAGAATGAAATTTTGATGCTTATTTTAGGGACAGCTACTTTGGGCAATATCTTGATTTGTCAGAGGACAACAATGCTCATTTCCAAATTAACATGGTCTATGATCTTCTCAAGCGCAAGTTTATAGATGAAAACAAAGATAAGATGGATGATGTATGAATAAATTACTGTGGCATGCCTGTTTGTTTTGGTTGGAAGGAGTTTTCCATAGTTACTGGACTAAAATGTTATCCTCCTTCTCATTCTCTAGTTATACCCATTTTAACCAAAAAAAAGGCACCCCCCGCACACCCAAAAAAGGCAAAAAATAGTCGAGTGATCATAGGTAGGATAGTTCCTCTCATAAGGCTACAACTGACAAGACACATGCGCAATCACCTTGCCCTTTTGCTGCAACACAACACATATCCCAAAACCTAAAGCATTACAAAAGATGGTAAAACCCACACCTTCCTTGGGCAAAGTCAATAAAGGAGCTGAAGTCAATAAATCCTTGAGCATTTGAAAGCCTGCCTCACAAGAATCAGACCACTGAAAAAAGATCTATCGAGTCATCTTAATAAAAGGAGCTGCAATAGAAGAGAAACCCTTAACAAAATACCAAAATAACCTGCCAAGCTAATAAGACTCCAAATCTCGGTAGGCGAAGTTAGTCTAGCCCAATCACGAACCACTGCAACCTTGGCTGGATCAACCATAACACCTTTTTTAGTCATCACATGACCCAAGAAAGAAATAGACTCTAACCAAAACTCTCACTTAGATAACTTCACGTACAACTTCTCATCTCTCATTCTCTGAAGCATAATCTGCAAATGCTTCTCATGCTCAGCCTCACTCTTGGAATAAACTAAGATAACATGTATAAATATAATAATAAAGAAGTTGAGATATGATTGAAACACCCAGTTTATCAACTCCATAAATACGGTAGGGGTATCGGTCAACCCAAAGGACATGACTAAGAACTCATAATGACTATATTAAGTTTGAAAAGCTGTCTTTGAAAGACATAAAGCTCTAATACTCAACTGGTGATTACTGGACCTCAAATCAATCTTTGAAACACCGCAACACCCTGAAGATGATCAAATAAATCATCAATGTGAGGAAGAGGATACTTATTCTTAAATTTTACCTTGTTCATCTATTGATAATCAATACACATGCACATAGATCCACCCTTCTTCTTTACAAACAATACAGGTACACCCCAAGGCGATATACTAGGTCGGATAAATCCTTTATCCAACAACTCCTGCAACTGATCCTTCAATTCCTTCAACTCAGCTGAGGCCATCCTATAAGAAGGAATATAGATGGGCTTGGTGCCTGGCTTAACATTAATAGCAAAATCAAAATCATGATTCGGAGGCATACCAGACAAATTCATAGGAAACATATCCATAAACTCACAGACAATATGAACAAAATCTAAGGAATGAGGTAAAATATCACTAGTATCATGAATATGAGCTAAATAAGCTAAACATCACTTTACAACCGAACAATGAGCCTAAACATAAGATATGACCCTCTTGGGTCCTGAATAAAGCTCACCCTTCTAAGCTATACTTGGCATACCTAGAGAAACTAAAGTCATACTGTTAGAAAAATAATCTAAGATAACATGATAAGGAGTGAACTAATCCATATGCAAAATAACATTGAAATCAACCATAACTAACACAAGCAAATCTACCCAAGTCTTGCGATCAGAGAAAGTGACAACACAAGATCAGTGCACCTAATCCAGTACTAAAGAATCATTTATCGAGTTAGATACACGAATATACATGGCAAGAGGCTTACTAGAAGAATCAAAACTCGAAGCAAAATACATAAACACATAGGGAAAAAGTCAATTCGGGATCAAATAATACAAATACAGATCTAAAATAAATGGGGATAATACTTTTGATTACTGCATTAGAAGCCACTGCTTTAGGTCTGCCTGGTATAGCATAGCACTTTCCACGACCACCAACTGCCAAAGTGGCCCTATGAACAACCCACAAGTTTCACTACCTCTATCATTTACAACTCTGGTAGCACCGCTACCTCTCACTACTAAAATATGAATAATCCTAATCACACGATACATAGAGTCCTTGGCTTAATGGCCAAACTCATCAAACATAAAGTAACCTCTAAACTTTTCTCAATGGTACACCTTCTTGGTGCCTCTCTGAGATGCTCAAAGAGTCGATCTTTGTGTCCACGCCTAGTCCTCTATACTTTGGAATAATATCCCAAGCACTATTATCTGAGTTGTGGCTCACTGAAGAGTAGGAGGTAAAATAAGTCTAGTTGGTTAAGACCCTGCAAGAGGGGATAATATAGATAAAGGTTAAACTCCCAACCCCAGAGCAATATTGAAATGCCTCAGACTTTGGCCTTTGTAAATTTCCTAAGCTTTAGTCTCTCCGCCCTTCTTACGACTCACACAATAAGTCATATAGTATGGTTATAGGTCTTGGGACTGAAGTCAAAACCAAACTAGTGTGTTATTAGCCAAGTTCCATCTTGGTTACGAGAGACTCCTCATAAGATATATGATCATGTGATGAGTGGATAGGGTTCAACCATATATTGTCCAGTGTCTAAGCGCTTGGTGTTCTTTGTTGGTCATGACTAAACCATATGAATCATATGGTCTAGTAATAAGTAGGACAAAGTAGTCATAAGTTAGATAGTGTGTGGTGTCCAATTTTCTATCTTGATAATAAATTAATGGTAAGAGTCGTATGTTTTGTTAATGACTCAATGGCTTGACTCGTAGCCCCCTCCGAACTTTTTACAACTTTTAAGATAAAGGTATTCTAGAAATTTCCCACCACAAACCCTTAAGACCCCATGTATTGTAATACCTTTTGGTCATTTATTACATACTTTACAAGATCAAACAATCTCTAGAACTTCTCAAGAAATATTGGGCTAGGGTTTATTTAAAATGGCCATCTAAGGGCTTAAAGATCGAATTCTCTTCGTGAATCTTCATAACTCAGGCATGTGACTCTTTCTTCATTATTAGTTTACTAAAAATATATGTATTAAGAATTGTTCATAAGTCATTAATGGTGGTTTTGAAAACCACAATTGAGGGTTTGAATGCATAATATTGAGTATTGTTTTCTCATGGTTTAAATTATGATTATACATATTTTGATAATGATTTTGCACATGTGGGTGCATGGGAATTATGGTTTAATAAAAGGGTCATGTTTACCCTAAATTTGTTGGGTTTTGGATTTAATAATTGTATGCCCTCTACTTGTTTGTGAAAATGTCAATGAGAATGATCTTGTCATATGTTGAATTATGTTTTGAATTAAGGCATTGGCCCACGAATGTTAATGATTGGTAAATAGTTTATGAAGGGCTTGTTGGTTATAAATTGATTTGAAATACTAAATGGGTTTGAGTTCCTAAATGTTGAATTGAATTGATGTCTACGTTTAGACAATGGGTTCGAGTCTTAAGATGATTAATAATAGTTATGGCATATTATACGCTTGCAAGTGGGATTGGTATGATGATATGAAAAGAATTTCTTTGGTAAGTAATTGGATTAATGGTTGCATATATGAGATAAATATTTTAATTAGGCTCTTAAGTGGGATTTGTAATCGGGCCGTGAAAGCGGAGTCCAAAGGACTAACAATGAAAACTGCGCTAGCCGGTATGGGTGTCTATATGACCAGGAGGTTTGAGTCCCCTGAGTGAATATATGAATGGGAGTTTCGAGTCCTCCATATTGCATATATTGGTGCTTAAGTCACCCTGATTATGCCGGCAGGTTCGAGTCCCTCATAAAGGCATATATGGATATGGTTATTCTCTGGTTTGTGCAGCTACACGCATTGGGACCCTTCCATCTAGGGGAGAGCTGGGCCCATATAGAATGTGACTACCTTTTTAGATGATCGTTATGCTACACAGCCCAAGTTAAGGTTTTTGAAGTTAATGCTAAGCCTTGTTCCCTACCCAACATGTTGTATTGTATACATATATGTATTTTATATGATAGTATGCTTTGGATGTTGCACTAGTTTTGAACTATTATCATGGCATTATTTTTTTCCTCTACCCCTGCGTTCAGATGTTGTATCCCCATGCGATGTAGGCATCAAAACTTCTTCTACTTTTTTTGCGTAGTGATCAGGTGTTTGAGTTGATATTAAAGTCGTGATCTTCTAGACTTCAGAAGGATTCATTTCATAGTCTTTATTTCCTATGTCTTAGACCTTGTTTAGACTTTGTTTTGACTACTGTCGGGGGTATATCCTAAAATTTTATTGATTTCAATTTTGTAGAGGCTTTGTTGGACTACTGTGGACTTGGGTGGTTTAGTTAGTCATTTGGTGATGGATGGTTATCTGGTTGCCAATGGTTGGTATAGACTTATCATGAATTGTTATTAGTTTATTCTACGATATTTTCTTATATGTTCGAAATTCATCCGACACTTGTGGTTGTTGTGCTACTTAAGCTAGATGAAAGGGGTGATCTCCAGTCCATATGGGACTTTGATACCCATCACGGCTAGGACCTGGTTTGAGTCATGACAAACATTCTCAAATACTGGCATTGAAGGAGGAATAATACTCTGTATCTAAGGAGTATCCAAAACAAAACCAAGTGCAACAACAGGATTCACACTTTGAATTGGAGAAACACCTAACATAACTAAAGGAGAACCCTCTAAGCGGGTCAACAAACGCACTAACAATCCCTCCAAGACTCTGGCAGACGAACTCTGAAGAACTGGAATAGAACCCATACCTCCAACCTATTCAACACAAGGCTTAAGGGAGAGTCCTCTAGCACTCCTTTTAGATGGGGCTAAACCACGAGACCATCCCCTCTCTCGTGACCGACTTGAGGATCACCCTCTTAACTGAACTCTCTCTCCAGAAGTGGCTCTACATCTCTGACCTCACAGGAACTAGTAAACACCATCTACGCAAAAAGTGTCAAACATAACTCAGAACACAAGATATGAAAAAACATCGCACAAGAAAGAACAAAATAAGAGAAGTTTCCCAAAGATATCATATAGCCTCTCGAAGATAGATATATACGACTATGTACCAATCCGTGAGACTCTATTAGACATCTCATTTTTACACCGTTGAGACTAATGAAACTTAATTTCTCTAATACTAATTTATCACTATCTAAAAATAAGGGTCATCATGGAACTTGTCACAGCAAACCTTGACAAGTAATCCTAGCTCACAAACCGATACACAAATGGGGAAAATAGAAATACTTCTAAGGTAAGGCTACTAAAATAAAGCCAAACCATATAAGTATAACAATTGCAAAAAGAAACATAACAATGCAGTCATAACTTTCTAAAATCGGGTGTCAACAGTATAAGAATGTATCTAGTACTGCCACCCACCACGTTTGTGCAAATAAAGAGTTGTTTGTTGCATTCGCTCTAGCTTAAGGCGAAGAGAAGATCTATATGGAAAACTTCACAACCTCAAAATTTGAAGGAACAAGAAAAGTATGCCTAAAAATGACATCAGGCAAAGTGTTATCATGACCCGAACTGAGGCCCTGACTGCGACGGACATCCCAAACCACGAAGGAATGAGAGCCCCTTTAACTAGAAATCATATGCCATAATTCATAAACTATAAAATGTAAGAAGATAAAATGGAAACATGGTCATCTGAAGTATCAACTAAACAATACAGGTATAAGTTCAATATGGCCCAAAATCGTCTAATAAGAGTCTACAAAATCTCTACTAAAAACTGAAAACAATATTTGTTTGTAAACTGGGACAAGGTCCCTGATCAGACTATGAACTAAAACCAATTAAAAAACATCACAAAGGACAAGTACTTCTGAAATAAGGGAGGCTCACCAACTCAAAATATCTAATAATGATTAACTTCTTAGCAGGATCACCGGACAGAGCCTCTGATCCTGAAATATAGGGGGTCAATAGAAAATATACTGGTACATAGAACAATCCAAAAACAAAATAATGACACAAATAAGTAAGAGCATTTCATAAAAAGACACGTCATCATAAAGCATTTGAAAACACATAGGCATATTCAATAAGCTTCAAAACACTTCTGTAAATCACGACATAACTCTTTGTCTTTTTTTGGTTTACCATCCGATATCCAGTACCCACATTGGAGCCTGACTAATTGAATTCGAGATAGTTAGGGTGCCATTCCGAGGGTTGCGCTCCCAACAGAGTTTTCTCCATGCCTAGGATCAAACCCTCAACCTCTGGTTAAGGGTGGGGCAACCCCATCCATTGCACCACAACTCATGTTGGTGACATAACTCTTTGTCTTACTTTTGAGCTAGGTGGAACACCCTACAATTCTAAAATCCAACAGGCTATATGGAATCCACCCTTGACTCGACGGCCAGCGTATAATCCCTCTTTGGGACATAATAAACCCGTATCAGCAAAATAAGGGTTTAGGCAATAAGTTATCTAAACTCGTGCCTTCTTTCGGTAACCACCTAACTCTCTTTGAGCCCGTTTTTAGTCTTTTGTAAATATCCATCTTTTTGAACTCTAATTCTAAAAATCTGAGTATAAATTTGTATTTTGTTTTGTTCTGAGACTATCATGGCATTTTCTATTTTGATATCGTCATACCAAGACTTATAAGTAATATATCTAAGCTATGTAATGTTCCGTTTTAGATTTTTCAACCAAGTAAAATGAGTGGATATCATAAAAGAGGGGGTAGTAAAATTATTCATGCTCTCAATTCAAATTTGGAAATTGAAAAATACTTAGATGCAAGCCAACATAATTCAATTCCATGATAAGGCCTAAAGATTAAAACGTTATATCATCTACATGGGTCATAAATCATATACATTAAAGTGTTCTCAAATCCCTTAGCAAATATGAATTCATGTATTTAAAACTTGCTAAAAATGATTTCACTATGCCCAAGAAATTTAGCATAGCCCCACGTACCTTAATGATGAAGAAATCATGAAAAGATTGACCCTTTGAGCTAATGTACAAATCCTAAGTTTGTTTTTATCCTGTTGTATTTTTAGAAGATGAATTAGGGATTTATAGTGTTTAAAACATATTTGGGAGCCTTAACTCTGTGTAATGATGTTTAGGGATGGTTATCTGATGTCAAAAGACCTTTTTGCCCTTGAAATAGCTTAAAAATAGAGCCCCTACGCCACAAAATATAGGGTAGAAGGTGCCCAGCCCATGGCCTAACCCAAGTTGGGCGGCGCCTAGCCCATTGCCTAACATAGGTTGGACGGCGCCTAGCCCATGGCCTAACCAGGTTGGGAGGCACTTAGACTATCACCTACCTTCACTCACCTAACCTTTCCAGTGAAGGTAGGTGATGGCAATGTGATGCCTAGCCATTGCCTAACCCCTACTTAGCGAGGCCTACTTAGTCTTGAGGTCCTAAAACACCCCCACCACCTCCCATAATATCATCACATGATCTAACATCACTATGGGGGTCCTAAAGGTCATATTTTTGACATACTAAGAGGGTGATACAACTATGGGGTGTTACGTCATCGCCCTTTTGGATCATTCTTCCCCGAATGATGACTCAGGATAAAATAAGAACGATTTCAAGTACTACAAGAAAAGAAAGAGTCAGATAAGATTAGTATCTTCCATATCATCATCTACAATTTCAAAGAGGGTCAGATATCTAAAATGCATGTCATTCTCTGACTCCCAAGTAGCTTTCTCAGCTTTATGATTCTTCCACAGCACCTTAACTGACATTATCTCCTTACTTCTTAACTTTCAGACTTGGCATTCTAAAATAGCAATGGGTCCTTCTTCATATGACAAAGAGTCTTTTACATTAATCTCTTCCACAGGAAAAATAAGAGAATGATCCCCAATACATTTCTGTAACATCGACACATGAAATACAGGATAAATAGAAGCTAAACTCGCTGGCAAATCTAACTTATAAGCAACCCCTCCGATCCTCCTTGTAATCTGATAGGGTCTTATGTAATGAGGACTAAGTTTTCCCTTATTTCCAAATCGCATGACTCCTTTCATAGGGGAGACTTTTATAAATACCCAATCATCAACCTCAAACTCAAATTCCCTTCTTCTAACATCGGTTTAGGACTTTTGGTGACTTGAGTAGTCTTAAGTCGCTCTCTAATGACCTTCATTTTATCCATCACTTGATGAATGAGATCAAGCAAAAACAAATGGGTTTCACCTACTTTATACCACCCAATTGGAGACCTCTATCTCCTTCTATAAAGAGCCTCAAAAGGATCCATTTGTATGCTGGAGTGATAGCAATTATTATAGGAGAATTCTATCAATGGCAAGTAATCCACCCAACTAACCTTAAAGTCAATCACAAAGCCCTCAACATATATTCTAAGGTTTTGATAGTGCATTTTTCTTACCCATCCATTTAAGGGTGGAAGGTGGTACTAAGATTTACCTAGGTACCTAAGCCCCTCTGAAAAGATTGCCAAAACTGCAAAGAGAATTGCGTATCTCGATCGGATATAATAGACACAGGAGTCCCATGTAAATAAACTATCTCTTGAATGTACAACTTAGCATAATCATCCCCCAAATAATTAGTTCGCACGGGAAGAAAGTGCGAAGACTAGGCCATTCTATTCACAATTACCCAAATTGAGTCGTATTGGATTTGGGATTTTAGAAATCTTGTAATAAAGTCTATATTGATCATTTACCATTTCCACATAGGCAAATCTATCTCTTAGGAAGTACCACCTGGCCTCGAATATTCCACTTTAACTTATTGATAATTCAAACACTTAGACACAAAAGTTAGCAGTATTTCTTTTCATATTATTCCAATAGTAAATTGCCTTAAGATCATAATATATTTTAGTAGAGCCAGGGTGAACAATATACCTAGAAGTTTGAGCTTCATCGAGAATTCTCTCTTGAAACCCATCCACATTCGGCACACACAACCTATCTTGATATCTCAAAATCCCATCACCTCTAATTTTAAAAGCCATCACCTTTTGTTGACCAACATCTTTCTTAATCTGCATCAAGATGGGTCCTCGCCTGCTTCTCTTCAATTTCTGCACAAAGGGAGGATTTAGCTACCTCTTGATCAAATAACCCTTCATCTTCGTAATCTAGGAGTCGAACTCCTATATTTGTTAGTCACTAGATATCCTTTACTAAATTCCTCTTTCCTTCTTCCATATGAGAAAGACTACCCATTGACAATATGCTAAGGGCGTCAGCCACTACATTGGCCTTGCCCAGATTATAATGCAATCTCATATCATAATCGTTCAACAATTCCAACCACCACCTCTGCCTGAGATCTAGTTTTTTCTGTATGACAATATACTGCAAACTTTTATGACTAGTAAATATATTAACATGCACCTCATAAAGATAATGACGTCAAATCTTTAGTGTGAATACCACCGCCGTAACTCCAAGTCATAGGTGGGATAGTTCTTTTTATTCACCTTTAACTGTCTAGATGTATAGGCCACCACTTTACCATGTTGCATAAGTACACACCCAATTCCCACCTGGGACGTATCACAGTACACAACAAAGTCCTCTGTACCCTCGTTAAAACTGGTGTAGTAGTCAACTTGTCTTCTAATTTATCAAAACAATTCTCACAAGAGTTGGACCGCAAGAATTTCACATTTTTCTGAGTTAATCTAGTAAGTGGAGCAACTATAGAGGAAAAAATCTTTACAAACCTTCTGTAATACCCTGCTAAACCCAAGAAGCTCTGGATATCGGTTGGACTCATGGGTTTGGGACATTTTCTCACTGCCTCAACCTTTTGAAGGTTAAATTCTATTCCTTTACTAGAAACAATATGCCCAGAAAAGTAATATCACTAAGCCAGAATCACACTTAGAAAACTTGGCATACAATTCATGGTCTTTGAGAGTCTGAAGAATAGTTCGGAGGTGATTGGTATAATCCTCCTCGTTCTTAGAATAAATTAAGATGTCGTCAATAAAGACTATGAAGAAAAAATCTAAAAAATGATGAAACACCCTATTCATTAGGTCCATAAAAGTTATGGGGGCATTAGTCAGTCCGAAGAACATAACTAAGAATTCATAGTGACCATATCAGGTTTGGAAAGCTATTTTAGGAATATCGACCTCCCTAACCTTCAACTGATGATACCCTGAATGAAGGTCTATCTTATAGAAATATTTGACACCCTGAAGTTGGTCAAATAGATCATCAATTTTGGAAAAAGGGTACTTATTTTTAATAGTGACTTTGTTAAACTCACAATAATCTATACACATATGGAGGGTGCCTTCTTTCTTACGTACGAAGAGTACCAGAGCACCCCAGGGAGAGATACTAGGATGAATAAAGCCTTTTCAAGAATGTCTTTTAAATGTTCTTTCAAATCTTTTAGTTCTGTAGGCGTCATTTTGTATGGAGGAATAGAAATAGGATAGGTGTTTGACAACAAATCAATGCAAAAATCTATCTCTCTATGAGGTGGTATCCCGGGAAGTTCATCAGGAAAAACTTTTGAGATTTCATTAACGATAGGAACATACTAGAGGGAAGGACTTATTGTGCTAGAATATTTTACCTGAACAAGGTGGTATAGATACCCCTTTGATATAAGCTTACAGGCTCTAAGATAAGATATGAATTCCCCCCTAGGTGGTAGAGAATATCCCACCCATTCTAACACTGGCTCATTAGAAAAAGACAAGGTGACCTTTTTGGTTCTATAGTTTAATGTAGAATAATATGAATGAATCCAATACATTCCTAGTATAGCATCAAACATATTTATCTTTACAAGGTCAGCCACAGTATCACGATTACAAATAGACACCACATAATTTCTATAAAATCTTGTTGCCATAATAGAATCACCAATGAAATATTTTTAGGCTCAAAACCAAAACTAATTTCCTTGTAAGAGGTCACATAAGACAAGGTAGATCCAGGATCAAGTAATATATACACATAATGGGAGAAAATCTGCAACATACCCATAACAACATCTGGAGAAGCCTCTGCATCTTGGCGGTTAGACAAAGCATTCAATCGATTATGAACGCCTCCAGTAGCAGAAGTATTGCCCTTAAGTGGTGGACCTGTTGAGTTTGTATAAGACTTAACACCTCAAAAATTTCCGTTAGCCGAAGGACAATCTCTTTTAAAATGACCTGACTGACCATATGTATAATACACCAGCCTACCCAACTAACACTTCCCTGGGTCTGCATCCCATAAGTAGGGCGAACATCATCAGCTTGGGTATTCTATTCGTTGGACCTACGGGGAGGCATGATCAATCTCTGAAATATTAGAAATCATAAGTTAGGGGACATTCAGACTCTATAGCACAAGCTAGAACATGAAAAAAAGAGGGACATTCCTAAATGCCTAGTAGCTTCCTCATTATAAATGTGGCATGCTACACAACTATAAAAAGTACTTTACCTAATGCGACTTCGCAGACACCCTAGGACCATGAATTGGGATCTAATACCAAGTTTATCATGACCCAAACTGAGGCCCTAGCTATGATGGGAATCCTGAACTATGAAGGCTCGAGAGCCCTTTTAATTGGCAATAATATGCATAATTCATAAACTACAGGATGTGGGAAAACAAAATAGAAACATGGTCATATGAATTATCAACTAAATAATATGGGCATAAGTTCAATAAGACCCAAAACCTTCTAATAAGACTTTGTGAAATCTCTACTAAGAACTAAAAACAATTTCTCTCTATAAACTAGGACAAGGCCCCTGATAGAACCATGGACTAAAACCAAATGAAAAACATCACAAAGAACAAGGCCGTTTGAAATAAGAGAGGCTCACCAACTCCAAACATCTGACAATGATCTACTACTTAGCGGGATCACAGGACTGAGCCTCAGATCCTGAAATATAGGGGTCAATACAAAATGTACTAGTACGTAGAACAATCCAAAAAGAAAATACTGACATTTATAACATATGTGAGAGCATTTCATAAAAACACACATCATCATAAGGAATTTGAAAACACATGGACATATTCAATAAGCTTCAAAATACTTCTATAAATCATGACTCAACTCTTTGTCTTTCTTCTAAGCTAGGTGGTACAAACTATAATTCTACAATACCACGAGATATATGGAATCCGTCTTTCACTCGACGGTCAAGCTCCCAACCCAAGTTTGCCACAAGGGTTGGAGTTTCTAATTCTGATACACCCCTAGGAACTAGGCCAGCGTATAATCCCCCTTTGGGACATAATATACCCGTATCAGCAAACCACAGTTTTAGGCAATGAGTTATCTGAACTAGTGCCTTCTTTGGGAAACCACATAACTCTCTTTAAGACCATTTTTAGTCTTTTCAAAATATGCATCTTTCTAAACTCTAATTCTGAAAATCTAAGTAAAAATCTGTATTTTTTTGTCTTAGACTGTCATGGCATTTTTTGTTTTGTAACATTATACCAAGACCTACAAGTCATATGTCTAAGCCATGTACTGTTTTGCTTTAGATTTTTCAACCAACTCAATCATTGACAACAAAAAAATTTAAACAATGTAAGGGAGTCCTTATTTCAAAACATGTGCAAACTTATGCAAAGATTCTCCCTTTTAAATAATTTAACACATGATGGTCAATTTTTCAAAGCAATTTATGTAATTCTTTTGATTAACTCATCAAATATTTTTAAACAAGGACATTACTAATATGTTCAAGTTTACCATAAAAATTATGGGGGGAAGCTATCCTTTCAGCTAATCGAATACTCAATAGAGTGCCCCATAGTAAGACACTATAAATTCCATATCAAAAATAGAAAGAAAGGAAACCCAACTTTAAATATTTCAAAGTGTAGGGGTGTCTAGTGAAAGTCCAAGTTCCTATGCCTAAAAGGGTGAAAATAGGACTTAAGACAGTGGAGTACGTGTTCATAGGATATTCTAAAAGAATTAAAGCATGCCGGTTTTTGGTTCATAAATACGAACATCTATATATCACTGAAATTATGGTAATGGAATTAGATAATGCTGAATTTTTAACACATTTATTTGTATAAAACTAGACATGAATAGTCTAGTGGAGGGTCTAATCAATCTTGAGATAAACCAAGTAAGGATGTAGATAATGATGATAATCCTATACATAGTACACATCAAAGAATGTCAACTTCGTTTGGATTAGATTTTGTAATATATGTCTTAGAAAATGAGCCTTAAATATTTAAAGAAGCAAAGGCATCTTTGAACTCATCCTTTTGGAAAGAGATAGTCAATAGTGAGATTGATTCAATCTTAAGAAATCATACGTGGGAGTCGGTTGATCTTTCTCCAGGAAATAAGCCATTAGGTTCTAAATGGATCTTTAAAATAAAAATGAAGGCAGATGGTACAATTGACAAATACAAGTCAAGACTTGTAGTAAAAAGCTTTAAATAGAAGGAAGGACTTGATTACTTTAATACATACTCACCTATAATGAGGATAACATTTATTCGGATGTTAATTTCCTTAACAGTGGTATATGGTCTTGAAATTCATTAAATGGATGTGAAAACAACATTCCAAAATGGAGAATTAGATGAAGAAATTTACATGGAACAACCTGAGGATTTTATGGTTCCAAGTAAAAAAAAAGAAGGTGTGTAAACTTGTTAAGTCACTTTATGTACTAAAACAAGCACCTAAACAGTGGCATGCAAAGTTTGACCAATCCATAACGGGTTTAAGATAAATGAATGTGATAAATGTGTTTACATTAAAGGTACTCCAAATCACAAGGTCATTATTTGTTTGTATGTGGATGATATTTTGATCACTAGTAGAGATATTTTTGACGTAAATGCTACGAAATGAGTGCCTGAGAGAAAGTTTGATATGAAAGACCTTGGAGTTGTGGATGTGACTTAGGAATAAGAATCCATTGAACTCCACAAGGTTTGGCATTGTCAAAGTCTCATTACATCGAAAAGGTACTTGAAAAGTTCAAGTATTTGGAATTTGGTATTGCCAAGACTCCATTGGACATGAGCTTTGCACTTTAAAAAAATGAAGGTGAGAGTGACTCACAATAGGACTATGCAAGATTGTTGGGATATTTGATGTATATCATGAATTGTACATGGCCAGATATAGCATGTGCTATTAGTAAGTTAAGTCGGTACACAACTAATTCTAATAAAACTCATTGGATGGCAGTAAAAAAAGTTTAGGGGTATCTCAAGTACTCTCAAGACTATGCTTTGAATTATAATAAATATCCCATGATAATTGAAGGATATAGTGATGCAAATTAGATCACCGGATCAAATAAAGTAAAGTCCATGAGTGGATATATATTTACTATAGGTGGAGGAGCAGTCTCTAGGAAATCGTCCAAACAAACATGTATTACTCACTCCATAATGAAATCTGAGTTTATCACATTAGATAAAGCTGGTGAAGAAGCAGAATGGCTCCAAAATTTCTTAGAATATATTCCTTATTGGCCCAAACTAGTGGCACCAGTATGTATTCTATGATAGCCAAGCGGTGATAGGTAGCATGATGTATAACGGTAAATCTCTTCATATAAGATAAAGACATAATACCATTAGAGAACTTCTCTCTAGTGGTATTATCACTATTGACTATGTAAAGTCAAAGGGTAATATGATGGATCCACTTACAAAAGGCCTACCTTAAGAGGGAGTTGAGATAACATACAAGGGAATGGGTTTACGGCCTAAGATAAGTCAGCATGGCGGTAACTCTAACTAGCAGACTAGAGATCCCAAGAGCTAGGTTCAAGGAGATCAAACAAAGTTGTGACTGACAGGTTCAATATTGTCAATATACCTAACCCATTCTTATGACGTAGGTTATTTTTAGTAATCAAGGATAAGACTTATGGTGTGAAGTCTTTTAATGATTATCTAAATTTGGCATATTTGACAAAATAGTTTAATCTATAGGATTGAATGTTTAGAAATCACCTATGTGAGGATGAAGCTTAAGCCGCTTCAAGGAGAATGTTAGTAAAGACCTATTCTTTAAGATCTCATGAAATCGGGACGTGTTCATGGCTGAAACGAACAAAACTGTGAGAACCATAATGGTAAAAATCTGGTTATGTGAATGTGTTGTCTAGGCGTACATTAAATCTCAATGGTTCAAAGATATAAAATCTACTGATTGACCGAGTACATCCGATGCATGTTCACTACGAAAAGTTAAAAGGAAATCTCACTTATCCAGATGCAATCAGTCTTTGCTTGATGATCACATGCTTGTCCATAAATTCTTCATAAGATAGCTATTCCCTATTCATGTGGGAGATTGTTGGGTTCAAGTTGAAAGTATGAATGGTAAATAGAGGGAATTCATGGAGGGAAAAATGAGATCACACTAAAAAATAAAGTGTACTAAAAAATATGGAAAGTTTACTAATTATTTCACATTGGAGGGAGAGAGAAACTTTCATGTGTTCTTATTAAGAAACACATCTCCACATGGGGATAGTGATGCAAGAACAAAAAGGTACCTCGCATCATTGTTGTTGTCACTCGCTCGACTCGTCTTTGGCTCTAGCTTCGAATTTCGATCGATTAATGAGATTAATTTTTTAGAACATTTTTATTTAAAACATGTAAAGCAAGTGAAGTTTTAATCCAAAAATCCAAAGGAATAATTTTTTCAATAATGGAATAATCCAAACGCATGCGCGACGCATCTTGAATGGAACATGACCTTTAGAAAAAAAGACACACTGTTTCAAAAAAAGAGTGACCTGTGAACACAGGTCAGATATAGACTTGGTATAGGCTGGCTCTGCCTAGAGCAGTTCAGGCGCAGAAGCCACTGGAATGGGTGAAACATCACCTACGGTGGCAGGTCAGGTGCAGTTTCAGTACAGACTAGGCACAGGTGACCTGACTATTCAGAAACAATGCAATTTTCCAAAACCAATGCTTTCTTTCAGAAGGAACACCTAATGGATTTAAATATCTGACTTATTCCTCAGGTAGAGAAATAATTTTAAGAGCTAAAAGACACTTCTTGTCTTCTAAAAACTCATTGTGATCACCGCCCATTGAGTGAGTTCAAAGAATCCGATAGTTTGAGGTACCACTACTATTGGATGACAATTTATCCTGAGAGAAAAACTCCACAACCTCGGGTACTTGGGGGACTTATTTTCTTAAGGACACTCTGTAAATTTGGATGACTTGGCTTTAATTTCCATTTCATCTTATTTTTTAACTATAACTCACTTCTTTGATAGTTCATATTGAACTTTTGTTGAACGTGTTGAAAAACATCAAGTTGTTCTTGACAAGTTTGGTCTTGAACTTAGTTGATGTTTATGCGAACTAACATACATATTTTATACTACCCGAAACAACAATCAACACTACACTTAGTCTCGTACAATCTTTTAATTGAGAAAACATTACATAACTACAATGTTGAGTCCTAATTAATTAACACTTTTCTACTCTATTTATATTGATTAAAGCTAATTATAACAAAATAAATTAGATGCATGTTCTTATCCTTTAGAATATGTAAATGCAGATCAAGCTACAACTTGTAATTATGCTCAACTAATGGTATCCCTCTACTTTTTATTCTCTAAGGACTTTCTAACTTGTAGAATTGATAAAATCTCAACTAGAAAAGCAGTGAACTTCCAAGTTGGAATTTTGAAGGTCTATTCTGCCATATCTCATATTTATATCAAACTATTCAAGAAAAAAGCCAAGCAAATTTCCCAGTTGTACCTACCTATGTGTAGAATGACCCCCATACTTAAGTTATATATGGACTAAAGGAATTAGTTTTGCAATTACCTTCACATTCTAGTCTAAGAGGGGGATCCAAGATTTAAATTTCATGGACATAATCTTTAGATCATACTACTAAACTATACACTTGTATTCCATGCTATTGAACTTATTAAATGTATGTAGCACCCATTTCGGCACAATATAAATGCGGGTGGGGAATCCTTACTGAATTTGGTCAACTTACCTTTGGGTACTTTATCTATATTCAATGAATGAGAAGTATATATTGATTGAGTATTTGGTTTGGTTTTTGGGTGTTTATCAAATTAAAGTTTGATTAGTTTTAGTTTGAAAACTTTAACTAATTGTAAAATATAGTTATTTATCGTAATAAAAATCTATTTGTCATTTTCACGAATGAATCTATCCTGAATCCCAAAATTTATATGATGAACAATTTGACCGCTAGATCCATACCAAGTGGATATTTGCACTCGAGTCCAAGAAACAAAGGTGTCTAGTCATAAAAGAAATGACTGTAGTCATTTCACATTAATTGATCACATTTAGTTGAAATTATAGAAGTGAAAATTTACCTTCATTCATGAGTCTAAAGTTACTCGTGGAGTTGTAGTTGTAATCTTGATCAATCGAATCTTTCTTCTAGTGCAATGTCCATTAATTAGCCCTGTCAAAAATATAAAACTCAATAGTACAAAAGGTTCTTAAAAAACTAAATTGAATCATTAATACTAAACATGTTTATGTTTTACACGATTGCAGACCCACAAACAAAAATGAAACAAGAAAACATAAAAATGCTCATACACTTCGCCTATTACTTTGCAATTAGGCCTTAGCAATTGTGTTAGTCGAACACAATTGCAAAGTAATAGGCGAAGTGCATGGGAACAATAAATAAGTACTTACGGTCAAGATCTGAGTAGACAACTAATACAAAAAAGAAACAGAAAAATAGCACAAAGAAAGAAAGAAGAGAAAGAAGAATAATCCAGGAGCTTGAGTCGGTGGCAGACGCAAAAAGGTTTATGAAAGAGCATTTTTATGACTTAGTGAAATTATAATTATACCCTTGGTCATCTCTAAACTCATTCTTCTATGTAGCAATATAATAATAAAGTAACATAGTAGTAAAAACTTTCACCAAAATATTGATGAAACCAAAAGATAGCGAGATGAACAAAAGAAAGATGAAGAAGTATCTTTAAAAAGAAAAGACATTGCTTTTACAATGAATTTATGTTGGATTCAAAATTGGGAGGGCGTCAAGTGGAAGTTTATAGTTTGTAAATCAGGGAGGTGATAACTCAAATGACAAAGAAAACTATAATAAAAACATATATTATTTGATATGATTGGCCAAAAAGCCTACATATTGAAAACTAAATCACAAATCTTAAAAACTATTGGGAGATATATCCCCTAAACAAAACTCTTAAAGGACTACATTGTGGATGCTATTGTATTATGTCTAGAGAAGATAAATCTTCTATTTATAGAACTACAAAAATTTTCCTCTAAGAAAGAAAAAAATTAATAGAAAAGAGATCCTTTCCAACGAGGAAACCTTTTTCCACCAAGAAAACTAATTATAGTTTTAATTTGGTAGAAAAATAAGTAAAGTAGGAAATTCAGGACAAATCCTAACAGATCTCCCCTTGGCCTGAATTTTCGGGTAAATCAATCTTGATTTTCTTCTTCACATAATATTCATATATCACTGTTGCTTGCCCTGATTAAAAATAAGATTTTTAATATTATGGTTAAATGTGGTTTAAAAATTAATATTTTTTTTATTTTTAAATATGTAGTAACAGGACTATTAAAAATGTTTGAAAATTCTTCTCCACATATAGCTAAATAAAGATCTTCATTATCATCAAATATGTTGTAACTTTGATCTCAACATGTCTTCAGTCTGAATCATTGGACCATTGAATCATAGTCTCTGATACCATTTGTTGGGTTCAAAATCAAGAGAGCTTCATGCGGAAGCTTATAGTTTGCAAACCATGGAGGCGATAATTCAGAAGACAAAAAAATTATAATAAAAACACATTATTTGATATGATTGGACAAGAAGCCTACATATTGAAAACTAAATAAAAAAGCTTAAAAACTATTGGGAGAATCTCCCCCTAAACAGAACTCTTAAAGGACTACATTGTGGATGTTATTGTGTTATGGCTTGAGTAGAGAGATCATATATTTATAGAACTACAAAACCATTCCTCTAAGAAAAAAGAAACCTAATGGAAAAGAGATCCTTTCCAACAAGGAAACCTTTTTCCATCAAGAAAAGTAATTCTAGTTGTGGTCGAAAATCAGGTAAAGTAGAAAATTCAAGGCAAAATCCTAGCAATTTAGGCACTTAAACTTTGTAAAATAAACTTGTTTTGGTTGAAATTTCAAATGATTTGGTGCAACGTTAAGATTCACTATAAATTTTACAATACTATAAATGCTTATAGTTGAAGAACTAACTTATGTTGTAACCAAAACCACAAATGAAGTTTTGCAAACTTAAAATATTTAGTAGCAGTTCTTTCCTTAATAAAATTTTGTGCATAATGGATCCTTCTCCTCCTAGACAAATAATTACATCAATTAGGTGCTACACTAATATCATTGTGACATTGCTTTATCTCACATGGGAATGAGTTAACGAAAAGAGTGTTTAGTGAATTAACTTACAAAATTAAGTGATCTGGATGTTACTGCAAAATTAGCTTGCAGGACCTAGAAGCATCTAATTCATGAGTTCTATGATCAAATTTTGGATTAAAGGACTTGATGATTTTGTTACTCACTTAATCACTACTAAAATTCTCTTTGCGAAAATAATTATTTTTCCTATGTTTCTGTAACACCTCACATTTTAGGCTAGAACATAAATCATCTTTTCCTACGTATGATGGTTCCAAAATCCATAAATTAGATGTAAATATAGTGTGTATGTAAATTGTGTAGTGTGTGAATCTAGTTGAGTGTGAATTGAGATCATAGAGTCCCTAAACTCAAGGACGAGTTGAAAGCTTTCCGATCGTTCAAGTTGTAGTGAGCGTCAAAACTTGGTTAAATATCAATTGACTATAACTCCTTGTATATGAAGAAATGAGTGGCCTACTATATATAATATGAAATTTCTTTGAGTCCTCTTTCCAACGATACTAATTTCACCAAAATCTGATATCGGAGTAAACAATTATGGCCATTTTATAGTGAGCTATACAGACTGCCCAGGTGCGACGGTGAGGTCCGACGGACCATTGTACATGCGATGGACCATCGCTTAGACCGTCGCAACTAAGGCAGTAAGCCTATTTTCTGGCCAAAAAGTGACGATATGAAGTGACAGTCCGTCGCCCAAACAGTCGTGCACCTCCGTTTAGCGATCTAAAGTAGTTTTAAAGGGTTGTTTTGATAATTTTCCTTCCTAGAAACCTTCTCCACAAATATAAATCAAACACTAAGAATTTTAATGCATATATTATCAGTTTTACAATATCTCAATCCTCTCTACTCTCAAGAACAAGATGAAAACTAGGGTTTCCTCCAAGAATAATAAATCAAGAAAATCAATCCTTCAGTCCAAGATTTCCAAGAAAACAAATTAAGATTCAAGTTTCCTTCCCTTCCATATATCAAGAATTCATCCTCCTAATTGAATATATTCAAGAAACGAATCAAGATCAGGGTTTCATCAATCTAGATCCGAGTTCCATCAATCTAAATCCAGATATCATCTTTCAAACTAAATAATCTAAGGTACATGGGGTTTTTCTAAAACTACATGGGCATCGTGAAAATATTTTTAATTACATTTTGAATATTGAGAAATCATGAATTTCCAATGGATTTTGGAATTATGTTTACAATCTTGCATTAAGAATTATCTAATGATATTATTATTTGGTCTTGAGGCCTTTTCCCCAAATTGATTTGTACTTGTACATATGTATGTATGAAAATGAGTTTGAAGATTTGATTGAGAGCATGAAAATATAGAATCCTTCTCTTGCTATGATTTCCCATTATTTTCGTACAGTATGGATTATTTCAAATGCATCTTTGAGAATCATGATACAAATGTCTTGATTATTATTTATGATTTGATTATGGTTTTGAATTGGAAAGAGAGGGTGATTCTGTATAATATAAATGAAAAATGGTGATTCAAAGAGATTGCATGGTTTGTTAAAAAATACTTCATCACCACATATTTGTTAAAATGTCTAAAAAAGAGAGTCATGCATAATTTTTACATATGATTGAAATATGGATTCTCTTGAACTGTTTGAATGATATGTTGGTACAAACTTTAAGTTTTGAATGAAAGGACTGTAACATGATATTTTATGGCTCAGAGATAGGACTTGCAAGCCTTGATATGACGATACCAATATAGATAATGCCATGGTAATTCAGAACAAAACAAAATGCAGATTTTTATTTAGATTTTCAGAATTTGAATTAAGCAAGATGCATGTTTAGAACAGACTAAAAACAGGCTTAAAGAGAGTTAGGTGGTTACCCGAAGAAGGCATTTGAGTGTAAGTGCTCATCGCTGGAAAAATCGAGTTTTGTCGATACGGGTATTATCCTAAAAAGGAAATAATGTGGACGCCATGCAAAGGTGATGCCACGATATACTTGCATGGGGGTATACCAAACTATTCATAAACTCCAACCCTTGTGACAAACTTGGGTTGGGGGCTTGGCTACCGAGTTAAGGGTGGATTCCATATAGCCCGTGGGATTGCATAATTTAGGGTGTACCATCAAACTCAGAAGTAAGCCAAATAATGGTTTTACACCTGCAGATTTGCTTGAATTATTATCTTAAGTTGACCATTTATTTTAAATTATTTCACCCATGATATTTTATAAAATGCTCTCATTTATGTTTTATAAAAAAGTACATTATTTTGGATTGCTCTGCATACCAATACATATGTATTGACCCCCCCCCCTCCATCTCAAGATTTGAGGCACAGTCCCGAGGTCCTATTCAACAATAAACTCGAGTGCATTAGAAGTTACAATTGGTGAGCCTTGTTTATTTCGGAAGGCCTGAATTTTCAGATTTGGTTGGTTTTCCTTGGTCATGGTCTGACTGGCGGTCTTGTGCAAGTTTTGTTTTAGACATATATGTTGGATTTTGTAATGTTAGATATTTCGCAGACGGGTGTCGTATGTTTTGAATTCTAAGAATTTAATTCCAAATTGTTCAAATGTTAAGAGATTGACCATGATTCTGTCTTGTTATATTTTTTATTTGCACAAACTTTCTTATATTATATGAATGTTATGCATGATTACCAGATAGAGAAGGGTGTCTGGGCCTTCATAGTTCAAATTGCTTATCACGACCAGGGCCTTAATTTGGGTCCTAACAAACTTGGTATCAGAGCACGATTCATGGTCCTAAGATGTTTGTGAAATCACATCGGGTAGAGTCTTGTTGATGCGTATGTAGCATGCCACACTTACAAGCAGGAGGCTACAAGGCATTTAGTAATGTCTCTCTTTCTTCATGTTCTAGTCTGTGCTATAGAGTCATAATGTTCCTCTTTCATACTCTAGTTCGTGCTATGGTGTCGCCCATATAAAAGTAAAGTATCATAATTCGCTTCTTACTCTAACGTTCTTAGGTATGTCTCATTGTTGAGGTGATTCAAGTGCATGAGCGTAGAATTGAATTGATGTGGACCTTTTCTGATTGGGTCATAAAAGATTATGAGATTGCACAAAGACTTGAGAGGAGTTCGTTAGTGCTTCAAGGTGTATTGATTCTAGTGTAAACTTTGATTCTGGTGAAATCATGCTTTTTAGCCTGAGGAATTAAGTGTATTCATTCCTTTTCAAAAATTTATGCTGCAGATGTCATGCATACGGGGAATAATTAGTTGAATGTTGGAACTGTATTTCCACTTGAGTAGTAGTATAAGTTAAAGTGTTAGTTTCATGACCTATTGGTAGTGAGAGTGGACCAAGAAGTTGGTGATATGAAGTCACAAGGTTAGAAGTTCGAGTGAGGATGATTTTTTTTTGTAAATAAATATGTTCAGTTGTATAACTGTTGATTGAGGGATGATTTGCCATTTTATAGTAATAGGCTAATGTGGTAGTAATATTTGTAGATTGTAAGGTATTTGATAAAGGAAGTGCTTGGCTGCGATTATTATCTATTCAAGAATAGGGAAGAAGCCTAGAGTAGACAGTTATGGTGGTTATAGAAATCCCTTGTAGGTTGTGAATGAAAATGTTTAGATTTGCCAATAACTAATAAGTATAGACTCATTGTTGTTTGTGGAATTTGAAGGTAGTCTACATGTATGCTTGGGTAAGTAGTAAGATGTGAGAAAGTAGAATATGTAGATAAGATTATATATGGTTATAATATAAGATTAAGATTGACCATATCTATTATGTGACTTTACCCCATTGACCTTCTTTTCTTTAGTAGTTGTAAACTAGTACTACTTGCAAGAAGATATTTAGTAGATTTTAAGGTGTAGTAATGTCATGAAGGTGATTTGGTTGTAGGTAGCTTCTAGTGAAATGAGGTATGTTGGTTGAATTTTCCAATTTGATGAAATAGTATATTATGTTGCATACTTCAATAGTGGTAGATGATTGATGCTAGACTATAGGCTTGAATTTTAGATGTAGAACGTGGTGGTAAGAATAGTAGCTTAAGATTTATGATGTATGTTTTGTAGGGATGAATTAGATGGTTTGATGTGAATTGTGCAAGAGCCTAGGTTGATAACTTATGAAAAGTTTAAGTGGTAAATTATAAAGTATATGGGTATATAAGGACTAGTGTTAAAAGAATGAACTATTTGGATGGGGCGTAAGCATATAAGAACAAGTTGCACCCCTTGGTAGTATGGCATTAGGTGAGATTTTATGATTTAAGTTATGTGATTTACGGTTTAATGTTAGAAGGTTAAGTAGTGGAGAGTGGATTTTATGCAATAAGGAGTAAGGATGTGTATGCTCATGAGACTGTGAGTTGTTGGTTGATGACAATAGAGGATAGCAAAAAAAAATAAAAATTAAGAGTAGCGTTCTTGGAATGCAATGCCTTTAGAGTATGCTTAAAAAGGGAGAGTTTAGCATTTATATGTATAAGTGTTTTACATACCTAGTTTGTGTTCTTAAAATTGTAGTATGGAGAAGTATGGTGAGTTGTTGTTCGGTGTTCATTAGAGTTAAATTTAGGAGATACTGGGAGGCAAAATGAGCCTTGGGTATGATTTTACAAATTTTGTGAAGTTGTAAGTTATGTGATTAGAGGTGTAACACGAGTATTTTAATGAGTTGAGGATAGTGTGTTAAGTTTTTGGAAGCATGGATTTCCATGCCCATAATAACGTTAGCCACAAGTTGGTGACATTGGGTGTTAGAGAAAGTTATGATTACTATCCCTAAATAGATGTCCTAGAAATAATTCAGTTCTATTGCATCAGAAATAAATGAAAGGAGTTGTATTCAAGTGTATATTGATACCTCTTTGTGATAAGGAGTGTAGATCCATACTTTCATGGGAGTGGGAATTGTAAAATAATGGCTATAGAGGTTGGCAAAATTTAAGAGTTGCATTTTTTTCAAAAGGCAAGGCCTTCAGAGTATTGTTCTCCAAGGAGAGTTTAGAGTTTAAGTATGTGGTAATGTTTGTGGCTATAGAATTGATAAGGGGATATGTCCGTAAGTCTAGGATTTTGACCTTGATCTAAGGGGGAGATGACTAATTAAGCTAGTTCCCGAAATTTTCTTAGTGCAGTAAGTTGCAGGAAGGAGCCATGATGAACCTAATTCTACTCAAGCATTATCCTCCTACTTCAATTTAGGAGAGTATCCTGCTAATGTCATACATTATCTATTCATATCTTGCCTATGCCTAAAGTTTGAATTCACTATGTAACTCATGTCATGTTCTGACCTTCAAGCAAGAAGCAATAATGTACTTCAGTGACCCAATATTTCAAGTATCCAAGCTCTATGTTATGTTACTCATAATCCATAAATCTGTGTCCAAATCATGCTTGGCTCTAAGGAACCATTTTTTTCATTGTTTCTAATTCATTTTATGATGGGATTAGCCAAATGATAAAGTTGTGCAAACTAATGACTATCTCAGCTCTGAAAATGAGAAGCAATAGCTTCAAGTATCAATCTTTGTCTCAATCATTAACTTGATGGATTCTGACCTTATGTTATACAAATTATGAGATATGTATACCTATGTTTCTTACCATAGTATGTCTATGAAATTAGGTTGTGTTGTAGTTATGCCAAACGACTCTTTAGTTACCATCCAAATACTTGATATATAGAGAACTTTGTGTCTATTCTATCATATCTTCATGTCACGTCCCTCCTTGAGTAGTGCAAAAAGGTATAACCTATGGTCTAACAAGTGTTACTTCCATTCTTGATGATTGTGCTCTGGTCCCTCAATGAACCTCCGTACATTAGTGTGCTGGTGGTTGTGGAAGCATAGTAATGTGTTAGACAAAGGAGTAAATGTTCTTGAAGGTAAAAATCTTGAGGTGATTTCTTGAGCTAAGGTTAATTCTCATTGCGTGAAATAGTTAGAAGGGAAGTATATGGAGAGAATCCTTGTGAGAATGATTGAATTTGCTGGTCTTAGATGGTCTGGAGGAGTTCATGAAGTGAGATGATAGGCTTGAATTTTGTGTTTAGTGAATAAATAAACCAATGTGACATGTTGTTAGTATTCCTTGAATTAAGACTTGAGGTTGTGGAATTATAGTGATAAAGTGAGGTGATTTTTTAATATGATGTAGAGTACAGGGTCCCGTAGTCTAAGTTAGAACCTCTTTCCTATGAGCTAGGCTTCAACATAGAAGTATTATATGGTGGAACACAAATTATTGTGGTTAGATGTGCTACGGGAGAATTGTACATTGGAAATGATAAAGTATGTTGATTAATGTTGTCGTATGTACAAGTAGTGTCTCTGAGTTTAAGTCTATTTGATAAATTTTTGAGTTAGAGAATGTTTCTAATCTAATCTCATCTTATGTCTTGTACCAATCTCGATTGAGCCAAGGAGTATTAGAAAAAAAACTCATGCCTTACAATGTTTTGATCATGTTACATAAAACACAAGCCAAGATTCATATCGTTGTCAAGTTTCGTTATCTTATGATGGTACCAACGTAAATCAGGCCTAATATCACCAAATTAACTCATTCCATATATTATCATGATAATGATTCATGGAACTCATGGGAAAGATCATTCCTATGTAAAGTTTCATTACCTCATGCTTCGTGCATACGTGTCCCACTAGAGGTTATCATGAAGTTTGTTTGATGCCGTTGCATATTTTGTAGAGGAATAATATTCAATGCGAACCCACACTTCTTCATTCCATGCTTTTAGAACTTCAAAAAGTCCCTACCAATCATTCGGGGACGAATTATCCCAAGGAGAGATAATGTCACACCCCACATTTTGGGCTAGAATGTAAATCATCTTTTCCTATGCGTGATGGTTCCAAAATCCATTAATTCAATGTAAATATAGTTTGTAAATCAATTGTTTAGTGTTTTAATATATTTGAGCGTGAATTGAGATCATAGAGGTCCCTAAACTCAAGGACGAGTTAAAAGCTTTTCGGTCGTTAAAGTTTTAGCGAGCATCAAAACTTAGGTCAACTTCAATCGATCATAACTCCTTGTATATGATGAACTAGGTGGTCTACTATATATCAAATGAAAAATCTTTGAGTCCTATTTCCAACTATACCAATTTCACCAAAATCTGATATAGGAGTAAAACATTATGGCCGTTTTACAGTGAGCTATTCGGACTGCCCAGGTGCGACGGCGAGGTCCGACGGACCATCAGATATGCGATGGACCATCGCCCAGACTATCGCAACTGAGGTAGTAAGCCTATTTTCTAGCCAAAAAGTGATGGTATGAAGTGACAATCCATCCCAGGTGCGATGGTCCATCGCCCAAACCATTGCGCACCTCTGTTTAGCGATCTAAAGTCATTTTAAAGGGTTGTTTTGGTACTTTTCCTTCCTAGAAACCTTCTCCACAAATATAAATCAAACCCTAAGCATTTTAATGCATATATTATTATTTTTACAACATCTCAATCTTCTCTACTCTCAAGAACAAGATGAAAACTAGGGTTTCCTCCAAGAACAATAAATCAAGAAAATCAATTCTTCAGTCCAAGATTACCGAGAAAACAAATTAAGATTCAAGTTTCCCTCCCTTCCATTGATCAATAATTCATCCTCATAATTGAACATATTCAAGAAATGGATCAAGATCTGGGTTTCATCTAACTAGATCTGGATTCCATCCATCTAGATCCGGGTTCCATCTTTCAAACTAAATAATGTAAGGTACGTGGGGTTTTCGTAAAACTACATGGGCATGGTGAAAATATTTTTAATGATATTTTGAATATTGAGAAATCATGAATTTCCAATGGGTTTTGGAATTATGTTTACAATCTTGCATTAAGAATTATCTAATGATATTATTATTTGGTTTTGAGGCCTTTTCCTCAAATTGATTTGTACTTGTACATATGTATGTATGAAAATGAGTTTGAAGATTTAATTGAGAGAATGAAAATATAGAATCCCTCTCTTGCTATAATTTCCCATTGTTTTCATATAATATGGATTGTTTCAAATGCATCTTTGAGAATCGTGATACAAATGTCTTGATTACTATTTATGATTTGATTATGGTTTTGAATTGGAAAAAGAGGGTGATTCTTGATAATATAAATGAAAAATGGTGATTCACAGAGATTGCATGGTTTGTTATAAAATACTTGACCACCACATATTTGTTGAAATGTCTGAAAGAAAAAGTCATGCATAATTTTTACATATGATTGAAATATGGATTCTCTTTAACTGTTTGAATGATATGGTGGTACAAACTTTCTTTTTTGAATGAAAGGACAGTATCATGATATTTTATGGCTCATAGATATGACTTGCAAGTATTGGTATGACGATACCAATATAGATAATGCCATGGTAATTCAGAACAGAACAGAATGCAGATTTTTATTCAGATTTTCACAATTTGAATTAAGAAAGATGCATGTTTAGAACAGACTAAAAATGAGCTTAAAGAGAGTTAGGTGGTTACCCGAAGAAGCGTTTGAGTGTAAGGACTCATCGCTGGAAAATCCATATTTTGCCGATACGGGTATTATTCTACAAAGGAAATAATGTGGACGTCAAGTAAGGGTGATGCCATGTTATACTTGTAAGGTGGTATAACAAACTATTCATAAACTCCCAACCTTGCGGAAAACTTGGGTTGGGGGCTTGGCCGCCGAGTTAAGGGTGGATTCGATATAGCCCGTGGGATTATATAATTATAGGATGTACCACCTAGCTCAGAAGTAAGCTAAATAATGGTTTACACCTACATATTTGCTTGAATGATAATTTTAAGTTGTCCATGTGTTTTAAATTATTTTATGCATGATATTTTATAAAATTCTCTCATTTATGTTTTATATTAAAGTATATTACTTTGGATTGCTCTGCGTACCAGTACATATGTGTTGATCCCTCTCCATCTTAGGATTTGAGGCATAGCCCCGGGGTCCCATTCAGCAATAGACTTGAGTGCATCAGAAGTTGTAATTGGTGAGCCTTTTTTATTTCGGAAGGCCGGAATTTTCAGATTTGGTTGTTTTTCTTTGGTCACGGTCTGACTGGGGGCCTTGTCCCAGTTTTATTTCAAACATATGTTGGATTTTGTAATGTTAGAGATTTCGCAGACGGGTGTCATATGTTGTGAATTCTAAGAATTTAATTCCAAATTGTTCAAATTTTAAGAGATTGACCATGATTCCGTCTTGTTATATTTTTTTCCCGCAAACTTCCTTATATTATATAAATGTTGTGCATGATTACCAGATAGAGAAGGGAATCTGGGCCTTCATGGTTTTGATTTCTTGTCACGTCCAGGGCCTCGGTTCGGGTCCTGACAATTTGTTTCCAGAATAAACTCAACTTTAATCAATAACTTCTTTAAAAAAGCTTTTCTAAATGATAGTGCCTTCTGACTTGTTAACGTTTTGTTTCTTAATTTTGCTTCTAATTATTACTTAATCAATTGAATTGAAAGAAAAATTTAACTATCTCGAATCAATGATTAGTTAGTTCGTACATAAACTAACAACTTTGTAACCTGAATTGAATCTCAAAATAGACCAAAAGAAGCAATATGTATTAGAAGCAACTCTCAGTAACTTGATATATGCAATTGCTGCTTAAAATATATCAACACTCTTTATCAGATAAAAGAATAGTAAGTTTAAATATGTCATTGTCCAAAAGAATATAAGCAATCAGCAAGAGTATACACAATTATAATACAATATTCAAGTTTTATATTTCAGCAATGAATGGTCATTCGATTAGGTTTCGGATCAAAGACAATGCAGAGAAATTTGAACCAAAAATTGAAAGAAAAATCATCCTTTGCGTACTGGAAGGATCAAAGAGAAAACATGTTGTTTCATCCGTTTAGGAATTAAGAAATGAAAGGTTAGCCGATCTTTCTAGAGTTCCATTTAGTGGCTCGTGTACAATTACTATTTTTCCCATAAGTGATGTTATATTTTCAAAAATAGCCTTGGTCATCCTAATTGTTCCTTATAAACTATATAGATGTATAGCCTTTGCTAGCACGGGCCCAACATTTACATTTTGAAGCAAATAGTATTTTGGGACACCAGTAGCCATTTCTATACTATTATTTAGGATTTAGCTGGCGTTGATAAATTAAGTAGTGTTAAACCATAACTCAAATTCAAAACTATTTGTTTATTGTTTGTTTTTCAAGCTTCAAGTCATATTGTTCTCAAGTTCAGTTTTTCATGTTCAAAATTTCATCATACTATATCCTGAAGTTCATTTTTTCCGGTTTAAAATTCATACAATTTCAAGTTTTCAATTCAAACTTAAGATGTATCCCCAAGTTTTGTTTTTCACCTCAAAACTTTTAATTTCAATTTTGAGTTAAGATGTTTAATCAAGACTTTAAAATTGTCAATTTTACTATTATGAGTTTGGATCTTTCAGCTCAAAATTTAGAATATTATATCCTAAATTTCAGTTTTCCAATACAAATATATTGTCATGGATATTAGTTTTCTATTCAAAATTGGGATATTATGTCCTTATGTTTGATCTTGAAATTTTCAACCTTTAGATTTTAATATTGATCTTCATACTTGTATATCTATGTTCGATGGAATAATTATGGATGTACAAATGCTAAAGAAGAAGCCATAAAGGGGGGAAATGATTCAAAAAATAATTGATTTATATATAAGGTGAAAGCACCACCACACTGACTGTAAAGAAATTTGACCCCAATTTCAAAAGCATAATATATGTACAGAATCAATTCAATGATAAATTTGTTTTAAAAAATCAAGGGAAACATGGGAAGAACTCAAAAAAATAGATATATGAGGAGCAGAGGAGATGGGAGGGAAGTCATGATAATTGAGAAGCCAATTGACTCAACTCCATTTCCAACATAATCTCAACTACATTAAAACTCAATAGAAAGTAAGCAATTAGATAATATTACAATCATATACTAAAATATTGTGACAGAACACCATGGGAAGATCTAGAGAGTAGCAAAGGGGTTCAACTCGTCAAAATATATTCATGAATTTTGCACATCAAAGCACTTATACATTCGGTACTGCTAGTATAAGTCATCCATTGTTATTCTAATTTCCTCTGGAGTAGGCGAAATTAAACCATGTAGCAAAAATTTAGCTCATACTACTTGAGATACAAATCTTCATATTAGGAATATGGCAACCTGTTATAACACCCCGCACTTTCGGGCTAAAGTTGAATCATCTTTCCGGTGTATATGGACCCGAATCAAATGGTGTCTTGTTAGAAATAAGTGTGACTTATATTTTCCTTAGGGTAGAAATTTCCTTGAAGATAAATATACACCATAAGAATTACTTAGATCAAAAGTAAGTTGATCATTTTCCTATCGATTGATTTATATTTGATGATTTTGCATGGGTCAGGAAAGAGTACAAGCTAGCGAGGAAGGAGGCGAAGTCAGCGGTCACGGCAGCGAAGACGGCCGCTTTTGAGAGCTTGTATGCAGGGTTACAGGGGAAAGGAGGAGAGAAAAAGTTGTTCCGACTCGCTAAGGCTAGGGAGAGGAAGGGTCGTGACCTCGATCAGGTGAGGTGCATTAAGGGGGAGGACGGTGGAGTCTTGGTGGAGGACGGCCACATAAAGAAGAGATGGCAGTCGTACTTTCATAGGCTCTTGAATGACGAGGGGGACAGAGCTATTGTGTTAGGGGAACTGGAGCACTCAGGGGATT
>NC_061119.1:52405047-52583570 GCF_002878395.1 Capsicum annuum | reverse complement strand
GAGGTAGAGGTATGGACTGCGTACATCTTACCCCCCCCAGACCCCACTAAGTGGGAATACACTGGGTTTGTTGTTGTTGTTGTTGTTGATTTTGCATGGGTCAACTTTCAGCGGTTGTTTCTCCTAGTATTTATAGATTCATGTGGCCAACTATATATCATCTTAAATCCCTTCGAGTCTTCTTTTAGTTATCATTTTAAAAGATAGTAAAATGCCCAAAGATAACGTGTGGATGAGATCACTCACCAATAATAGGATCCATCAACTTCTTACTCAGATAAGCGGATATGAAACAAAAAAGTATTGTATGCACTTCCAACTGCTCCGACTGTTCGTCAATCCGAGTCCGAAGTAAGAGGTTATGAGTATTTGAATGAGGCATCTCCAGGCTATATGATTGTGACACCCCGTAGTCGTAACACTCTTTTAATGCTTCTAAAATTATCTTTAGGACACCCGTAGTGATGATAGATCATGAATTGATGTTTTGGGAGATGTTGGGGGTGTTTAAGGACCTCAAAACTAAGTATGCGTCGCAAAATAGAGCTTAGGCAATGGATATGAATCGCCTTACCATCACCTACCTTCACTGGAAAAGGTTGTCCATAGCTTAGGCGCCGCAAACCTTAAGGTCTGCTATGGGTTAGGCGTCGCAACCTTAAAGTTTACCATAGGCCAGGCGCTGTCTATCCTATGTTTTTTCGGTGTAGAAAGTCCATTTTTGAGTTAATTCAAGGGCAACAAAGTCTTTTGACACTACATAACTGTCCCTTAATATAATTACATGAAATCAAAGTCCCTAAATATGTTTAAACACTCTCAAAATCCCTAGTTATCTTCCTTAAACATAAGAGGAGAAAAAGCAACCTAGGGTTTGGGCATTAAAGCTTAAAGAGAAAATTTTCTTCATAAATTCTTCGTAATTAAGGTAAGTGGGATATCGTAAAATTCTTGGGCATAAGTTTTATGATTTTTATCAAGTTTAAAGATATATAATCATGTTTACAAAGAAGGTTTTGACATGGTTTTCAATAGAATGTATTATGAACTTGTTTTGATAAAAGTAAACGTTTGTCTTGAACCCCTTTTATAGCATTGAATTATAACCATGTATACATATGTGTCTTTAGTTTTGCAAAGTTAAATCGAGAGAATGAATTATGCAACCCCTCTCTTGTTTCAATACCTCTTGATTTCACATGTTATGGTTTGTTCAATTGCATGTTTTGAAGCATGAGATAAATGTTTTACTATTGAGATGGACTTGATATTAGTTGTAAATTGAAGAGTGGGTGTTTTCTGGTTTGAAAATGTTTAAGATGATTATTGAAAGAATTTCATGGTTTGGTACAAAGTAAATTACCACCATATGCTTAAGAATTGAAAGAGAGATTCTTTGTATAAGTTCATGTCTTTCGATAGACAAATTTTCTTGAATTGTTTGAATGATTTAGTGGTCCAGAATATTCTGTTTGAATGAAAATACTATAATATGATATTGCATATCTTAGATATATGACTTGCAAGTCTTGGTATAACGATACCAAAGAAGATAATGCCATAACAGACTCAAAATAGAATAGAATTCAGATTTTATTTTGATTTTCAGAATTTCATTTTTTAAAGATGCATGTTTAGAACAGACTAAAAATAGGCTTAAAGAGGGTTTGATGGTTACCCAAAGAAGGAACGAGTTCAGATAACTCAATGCCTGAAATTGTGTTTCTCTGATTCGGGTTTATTAAGTCCCTAAAGAGGGATTATACGCAGGCCTAGTACCTTGTGGCGTATCAGAATCAAAAACTCCAACCTTTGCGTCAAACTTGGGTTAGGGGCTTGGCATCTGAGTCAATGAAAGATTCTATATAGTCCATGGAATATCAGAATTATAGGATGTACCACCTAGCTCAGAAGTAAAATAAAGAAAGGAGTTACGGTTTACAGAATTGTTTCAAAGTGTATTGAAACTGCCCATGTGCTTTAAATTATTTTATGTCGACATGATTTACGAAATGCTCTCACTTATGTTGTATAAAATATATTTTGTGTTTGGATTGTTTTCCACACCAGTACATCTGTATTGACCCCTATATTTCATTATCTGAGGTGCAGTCCAGGGGTCCCGCTAAGCAGTAGAACTGTTGTCAGAAGTTCCAGTTGGTGAGTTTCCCTTACTTCGGAAGGCCTTATTATGGGTCATTTGATTCTAGTTCGTGGTCCAAACGAGGGCCTTGTCCCAGTGTTCAGATAGAAATTGTTTTCATATTGTTAGTGATTTCATAGACTGATATTAGATGTTTTGAATGTTTGTGGACTCACTTTAGTAATGTTTAGTATTAACAAGAAGATGACCATGTTTTCCATTTTTACTATGTTTTCCGCATTTCTTTATAATATGTGAATGTTGCATATGATTTCCAATCAAAAAGGCTCTCGGACCTTCATGGGCTATAATAGATCTATTTTTGTTACCCAAGTTATCCGCACCCCCACCCTATAATTGGTATCAGAGCCTATGTTGTTTAAAGTTACGGAAGTAGTATGTATTTGGATTTATTTGATTAATTTATTAATTATGATAAAATTAGATTTAGATATCCATCAAAATATTATAAATATTGTTTAGATGAATAACGTACAAAAACCACAAAAATATAAAGAATTAAAAGAAATAATATCTGAAAAACGTAAAGAATTAAAAATAAGGATAGAAAGACTACAATATAACATAATTTTCGAAGTTAGTAAAAATTCAATAAATCTAACTCCGACAACTATGTTATACTGTAGTTTTTCTATCCTTATTTTTAATTCTTTACGTTTTTCAGATATTATTTCTTTTAATGCTTTATATTTTTGTGATTTTTGTACGTTATTCATCTAAACAATATTTATAATATTTTGGTGGATATCTAAATCTAATTTTATCATAATTAATAAATTAATCAAATAAATCCAAATACATACTACTTCCATAACTTTAAACAACATAGGATCTGATACCCATTGTAAGGGGTATGGATAACTTGGATAACAAAAGTAGATCTAATATAGCGTTTTTACGAATTGTTCAAAAGGACTTTCGATTTGTATTTTATTAATTTTTTTTTTGTTATTTTATGTTTTATTGTTAATACATATAGATTTTTACATCTTGATGCAAATAGTTTACTTCCTGGGGTTAGTTCTATTCCTAATATTTTTCAATATAATACTAATGATTTATCTATATTTTTATCTGTTATAGCTACTAAATAATTCGCACTTATTATAAATTTAAATTTTTGATTTATTAAATTTCCTTTTATGACAGTTATTATATTTTTTTCTATAGGTTTTATAATTCTTTCATCTGCTAAATATAATTCTATTGGTGTATCTATTTCTTCTCTAAAACATGCTTTTATTAATATCTCTGTTCCTCCAAGATGTACATATTTTATTGGGTCAAGACATTTGATTACTTACAAAGTTCTTGGTATGCAATATCATTATATAGCACACATGTTTTATGTACATCATTATAGAGTTCTTGGTATGCAATATCAATATATAACAGGGAAAATGCATCATTTCCACCCCTTACTATACAAGAAAAGTCTAAGCCACACATAAATTATATAAATGACCTATTACACACCTTTACTATATAAAAGTGATATTATTATCTCCCCGCGACCCCATTCTAAGGCGCGTGTGTTACACTTATTTTAGGCGCATTCAGCCTATTAAATAACAAAAGTAAATGGCTAAAAACATTAAAGGAAAAGACATCGTTTCCACCCCAAACTATAGTCGAAAAGTCGAATCCACACCTAAACTATATAAGTGACCTATACCTTAACTATAAAAAGTGATATTTTTTACTAACGTGGTGCTGACATGGCAGCGCGTGTAAAACACTACACCACATGCAAGTGGTGGTAGCCTGACAGGGTGTAAATAGTTTCACTTTTTTATAGTTTAGGTGTGTAATAGGTCACTAGAGTTTCACTTTTTTATAGTTTAGGTGTGTAATAGGTCACTAGTATAGTTTAGGTGTGGCTTCGACTTTTCGGGTATACTTTGAGGTGGAAACGATGCCTTTTCCCATATATAACATGATAGGTAAAGATGGAGACTGAGTAGTAAAGAAAAGGAAAATGAAATTCACCCTTTAATGCCAGTTGCTGAAATGTTTCTGCAGAGACTGCTTGGTACTACTCCATCTGACCTATATTGCATCGTTGGTGATTTACTTCTGAAAATTGCTAATAGTAGGAATATTCTTTACATACGAACCAACCTGTAAAACTCAATATATTAGGAACTACAATAAAAAAAGGGAAACTTCGCCAACCAAACAATAATAACATACCCAATGTCATCCTACAAAGTGTGGTCTGAGGATGATGGAGTGTGTACAGACCTTATCCGGCCATTACCTTAGAGATAAATCGGTTGTTTCCGATTGACCCTTGACTGAAGGAACAATAATCCTAGAAAAGAAGTACAAGAAGTACAAACATCAGATAATAGCAAAAAATAATAGATAGTAACCTAACAAAATTTACAATACGATAATCAAGGTACATGAAACAACAAAGAGTAACAGAAATCAATGTACAAGAAGCTACCAAAGAAATACTATGACTAATAAGATAATATTATGATAAAAGCTACATAGATGCAATTAGAAAGAAATTAGTCTCCTTATTTTTAGAATCTTGCAACTAAAATAAAGTATAAGACATCAATATAAAAGGTAATGATGCGTCAACGTAAACAATATTTATATTATAATTCCTCCGTTGGAACTAATCAATAAATTTATCACGGTTTCCGCAGATAAGTATTTTACATATCAAATAGACAAATTGTTTAAGAACTATGATCAAAGGCGCTAAAACACTTCCTTTAACATACAAAATGGTAAACTAAAAATAATTAAGTTTTTCATAATATCTATGACAGACCATTCTGTAGATTAATGAAAATAATTTGATTTTAAGAGTCAAACAAACTATAAAATCACCTGATGCACACTCTATTATTCCCAATTATTCCACATTAAGAGTACAATTTAGATTCTGATCTTGCTGCCAAGCACCTTTGTTTGATATTAGATCACTAATACAGGTAAAAGGAAATTAAACTTTAGTCCTACGGAAAACTATATTGCTCGAACTTTTCAAAAATGTCACCGGTTGTGTGTTCAACATGGGTGCAACAACAACAATTTTAAAAAGTTCAAGCAATACAGAAAATGGTTATTGGCTATGCCTCCCCCGCCGCAAGAGTCTTGAATGACCATGTCCCTAAAGTTAGCTAAACAAATTTCAGCAACCATTAATTTCCACATGTTGAAATACAATAGTTACTTAATATTATTGAAGGAGATGCACAGAAAGAATAAAGGCAAGACAGATTTGTCTGCATTATAGCAGAGAAATAAAGGTCCTGGTGTCATCAAATAAAAATTATATTTTTCCACTGATTAATTCATAGATTATCAGTGTATATAGGCATGAACCCGGAAGCCTAATAACAGAGAGTATGGGTCCCCGGAGAGTGTAATTATGATTACCATTGTTTCATGGATACACTTTTTGTTGGCACATCTAGTTACAAGACAAAAAATCAAAAGCAAGCTGCAAAACAAACTTCATTTTCCTACAAAACAACCATTTATAAATTGAAATTTTTTTATTAATTCACATGACATAGAATTATTTACAATATTTGAGAATTAGTACATATGCTTTGAGGTTCCAATGAAGGGTAAGTCTGATAAAGATTGGTTAGCAGTAGAACTTTCGGAGAGAGTACATCTTCTCACAACATATTCTACTCAATATCATTCTAAAAGTGCCGCGTTTTTTGTCGGAGGTTTTTTTTGTTATAGACAATAAGACGCCTAAGATTTTTGTAATAGAAAAAAGATATGGTTGTACCTGAAAGTAGTAAGAGGGGGAAGGGGTGAATTACTCCTTTTTCGACCAGACAATCGACTTTCTTTGACAGAAAATCAACTATTGATTGCAGTAATAAAGACTTCAGAAAATAAAGTGTTGAAGGTAATAAAATCAAATATTTTATACTGGTTGAGACCTCTAATCGGTCTTACTCTAGTCCCCTTGGGCTGCAAGGGATTATAGTAGTTCTTTGTGAATAAAATCAAAGTACAAGATTGAGTAAAATTTTTGGCTATGACTCACACTTACTTTTTTCTTTCTCACTTTGACACAATATCCCACACCTACTGTGTGTTTCTCTCCTCTCTTTTTAAGTACACAGTAAACCTTAAGAGAATACAATACTTGAATAAAGCAGCGCAAAGAACTAGAGAAGGTAGAGACAAGTGTATGTCTCTTTCTTTGACTTTCAATGCTTGTATAGTAGTGATTGGACTACTACCCGCCATTGGAAGCTAGAAGGCAACCCAAAAGATTTTTCTTCTTAGGAAAATGAATAAGGAATATTTAATCTTCAAGAATAAATAAAGACTAAAAAGAAAATCTAACTAAGTACAATATATGCATAGAGAGAGAGAGACGACAATTGCATGACTTAAGCAATCCATTTAATGCAACAAATCTTTCTCCTTTCCTGGAATACCTCTTGATATTATGGATAATCTATTTTTTTTTTTTTGAGTATTTGAAAATGAATCCTTTTGAATATTCTTTTTCTTAAATTCTTGCAATCAATTCAAGCTATGATCATTCATCAAAATTTAATATTATCAGTACCCTCATCTGCTAAGTTTAGGTGTCAACCATCTTTCCTTTTCTGTTAGACATTTGATTATGAAGCACTTTGATTTTTTTTCGGTTATATCCAAAGATTAACCTATTCCTACAACATACATGCATATATTTTAAGATAAAATATGAAGTAGAGTGTAACGACCTGATTTTTTTGGTGATTTTTGTAAAATATTCATTGTTGTGTGATTTAACCATTTCATCCTTTTCCATAGTTGCTTTGTGATATTTATGAAGTGTGAAGATAATTAATATGATTTTTGATGCATTTTGGCATGATTTATGTGACATTGTGGTTTTTGATGGCTTTTAGAGCCTTATAGTTGACTTTAGTCAATATTTATTGATTTGTGCATCAGACGAAAAAAATGACTACGCCACCAGATACGGAACATTGATTGTAAGTTGATAACATGATTGGTGTGGTTTTATGACTTTTAAATTTTATTTCAACATTTGATACGGAAAGTTTTAAATTGGGTTTCGGGAATCAACTTTGTGAAAATAATATTTTTTTTAAAAGTCTGATATCGCCATTGAGTCTGGAGCATTGAATTTTATAGAGTAGCATATTTCGTTTGCGTTCATGGGATTTTAGATGATTTCTAAGGGGTCTGTAGAGACTTAGACCCTATATATATCCATGTTTCACTTTTTTCCCCATTTTTGAGATTTGGAGCTTAGGCTTTCACACTTTTGAACAATTTTTTCCATTTCTAAGATTGTGTAAGCTTCTAAAACCTATTTCAACTATTTTACTCCAATTTTATCATCTAATTTTTTTTAATGCGGATTAAAGTAAAAAATTGGGAATTTTATCCCAGAAGGTCTAAAACTTGTATTTCTTCTATTCAAGCCTCGTTTTCAATTCATTTTCACTTGGGTATATTTCTAATTTTATAATTATCAGTTTTCGCTCAATTTTATCTTCAAAACAACTTTAGATTCTTGATTTCAGAAAGGATTTTTGAGAATTTTGCAGGTAAATCTTAAACATGATTTTTCCTTAATTTGGACCTCGTTTTAACTCATTTTTCTTGAGTTTTTAGTTGTAGACTTCTAAAAATATCGAAAACATATTATTATTTTGTCCTTTTTTTCGAAAATCTATTTCAGGGGTCCATTTTGACCCCGAATTGAAAAGAGGTAATAGGGGTATTGTTGACTTTCTTTTGATGCATAGATTCTATATTTTCATATTTTAGTTGATTCTGAATCTGTTTAGGAGGAGTAAGGCTTTAGAGTTAATGCTTGCGGATCGATTTTCGACATTCGAGGTAGGTTATAGCTTAACTTTCTTCAGACTGGGCTGGGTAGTGAATTTTGATACAAAATCATGTTAAGGGTATGAGAACTAATCATAAAAATAAATTTATTATCATGTTGTTACGACCCGAACTAGGGCCTGGCCGTGACGGACATCCCGAACCAAGACGACCCAGACATCCTACTCTATCTGGTAATCATGCACAATATTTACATAATAAAAGAAGATGCGGAAATATAATCTGATACGAAAACATGATCATACTCTAGATTAAGTTTAACAATAAGGAATGAAATCCAAAAGTTACTAACAATATCTGGAACAATCTGCGAAATCTCTACTACATAATCTAAAGATAACTGTCTGAAAAGCTGGAAAAAAGTCCTGAGTAGACCAAAAGCATAACTGATAATAAATGTCTGAAAATAACTAGGACTTCTGAAATATAGAAAGCTCACCGACTAGACCCTACACTTTTGTCTGAAGAAATTTACTGCTTATCAAGACCCCTAGATTGTGCCTCAGAACCTAGAAGGTAAAAGGGGGTCAATACAGATGTACTGGTACACAGAGAAATCCAAAATAAAGCTTTTAATATAAATAAAATAGTTGAGAGCTAGTCATAAAATATCACATACGATATAAATTCCAAAACACATGGGCATTTTGATAATCATAAAAACCTTTTTGTCAGTGCAATTTCTAATCTTTGTATTACTTTTGAGTTAGGTGGTACACCCCTACAAGTCTAAAATCCCACGATCTATATAGAGTTTGTCATTGACTCAGCGGGGAAGCCTCCAACCCAAGTGTGCCGCAAGGGTTGAGTGTCTGAGTCTAATACGTCACAGGGCACTAAGCCATCATACTATAATATACCTGGATCGGCAAATCACGATTTTGGACAATGAGTTGTCTGAACTCGTACCTTCTTTGGGGGACCACCTAACATCTCTTTATGCCTAATTTTATCCATTTCTAAACATATATCATTCTGAAATCTTAAGTCATGAAAATCTGGTTTCTATGTTTGTCTGGGTCTGTTATGGCATTGTCTATTTTGGTATTGTCATACCAAGACTTTGCAAGTCATGTTTTCTAAGCCATAATGCAATAAGCATGATCTTTTCATTAATACATAGTTCAGACCACCCAAACATGCAATTCGCATAAGAGATTTCATGTTCCGAAAATATAAGTCAAAGCTATGCAAAAGTTCTCATCCTTTCAATAAAAAAGTGTGGTCATGTAATCTTTAACAAACCATGAAACTCTTTTCATTATATGATTATGTTCAACATTCATCAACATAAATAACCCTCTCTATTTTGGAATCAAAATCATAATCCAAAATATAATATTATTTAGACATTTCATAACATGCTTTTTAAGATGCATTCAAATGATTTCATAGTATATCATAAGTAAATGAAAATCATCACAAGAGAGGGATTTTTTTTCATGGATCATGCTCTCAAATCAATCATCAACCTTAAAACACATGCTTACATATATACAAAATTTCAAATCAATCTGGGGGAAGGCCTAAAGGCCAAAACAATATCCTCAACGCTTCTACAACATGAATATATTCATAAATTCAAAACCCCTTTCTTAAAAACATGATTTCTATGTCCATGAGATTTTAGAAAAAAACTCCACGTACCTCAATCTCAGAAAATAATAGATGATTCGTGAAACCTACGACGTGGGGATTCCAACTCTCTAATTATCTTTTAAAATCCATGGTTGAATCTTGAGTTATTTGGGATTCTTGTTTGAAACCCTAGAGAGTGTTCTTGTGAATTTTTGAATAAAATATGAATAATGTGGGCACTTAAGAGTATAATCTCGTGTTTAAGTTGATAAGGGAGGGGGTGGTGGAAAAATACCTAATATGCCCTTAATGAGACGGAAAAAAATATAACTGGGAGCTCAATTTTATGGGTCACTGTGATGTGCCACAATCACGGTGGCTCACTAAAAATTGATGAATGAAATTCTTAGGGTCACCACGACGCGGAGCCATCGTGTTGTCCCACTGGTTGGGACCTGGAGCTTCAGCGCGATGCACCACAATAGAGCTAGGCTACTGGAATTTGAAAATTTCTAAATAGATCCACTCCGCAATGCGCCAAGCACCAAAATGATGGTGTTTTACGATTAAGACTTAAATTAGCCATAACTTCTTGCTCGAGTATCGGATTTGGGCGAATCTTATATCTATGGAAAGATCATTCAATTTTCCACATGATAAAAATTCAAAATTAGGAAAATTATAAATGGTTTAAACTTTACTCATTTTGGAAGCCAAAAAATGAGACTAAGTCTCTTTGACACTATTCTAGTCATTTAACTCTAAGAGCATACTACCACGAGCTAACGCATGGACGATTTTTTTTGCAGGGTGTTACAGTTGTGCCCGTGTGTTTTCCTATATAATGATGTTATTTGATGGTCTTTGTATACCATTTGCTATGTGTGACCGTGTGGGGTCCTATATGATATTGTTGTCCTTGTGTACACAAAATTATTTGTGTCTTGATTGATGAAATAGCATAATGTGGTATCAATGGTGTATTTTAATATGTTTCATTCTATTGGCATATGGTTTATGTTGAAATTCATGGATGGCTGAAAATATTGAGTGGAGTGTTGGCTCACTTGGTTAGTATATTGATTGGGTATGGAAATACTCATCCTAGTTGGTTATGAGCATTACATCCTCATAATATATACATTCATAAGACATTGGTACCACCATGAAAATACTGGAAATATTGAAAACACTAAATTTTTCTAACAAAAAATATGACATCTTTAAAACCCTTTATCGAAGAATATGTCAGAGAGGAAATATAGATATGGATTGTATATGGGTTGGCGAACCCCCCATGAGTCCTGTGTTGGGAATATTTATCTCTATAGGTGTATGCGAAGGTTGTTCCACAACCTTGTGCATCACATCATCATCATTATCATCATCTTCATTATATTTGCATTACATTGTGCCTTTATTTGTGTTGTATTTTCTCTCTTGATTTATACTTGTCTATGTGTAATCCCTTCCTAGTACTTGTATGTGTGATACTGGCTTACTTGTATTCCTTCCTCGTATTTGCTATGATGTATGTGAATATTATAGAACTGTTAGTGGAAACGGTGTAGACTACTGTTGTGGGATATTTTCTGATTGCAGATGACGAGCCCTTATCATGTATTTTGTATTCTTTATGTTCTACTTTTCCCAGTTAGCATATGATACTTACTGAGTACAAGTGGACTATACTCACCCCTACTGTGACTTTTCAGTGCAGATCTTAGTTGGAGTGCATCTTACGGTGATTGATTCAGGCTACCTTTGGATCTATTCGAGGTAACTGTTGGATTCTTGCTTCCGGAGTTGACTACTACCTTTATTTAATAGGCTATGTCTTTATTCATATTTGGAGATAGTATATTCTTGTTTTGGATATCTTATGCATTTGATCTCCAGTTGTACTTATGATATTCTTACACTGTGACATCAGGTTTTAGGATTATGGTATTGTTGGTTATGTCTTTCCACTTTACTATATTATGTAGTTCGGCTTTAATATAGAAGTCTTACTAGGTTATTGAAATTATTTTCCTTTTATATTAATTTGTGTGATAGGTTTACTTGTCAAGGTTCTCCATGACAAGTGCCATCATGACCCTTGAAATTTTGGGTTGTGACATAGATCCATTTTCATTATAACTAAATAATGGAAAAAGTGCATAAATTACCTCTTATAGTCATGGTACGATTCTTTTCCACCACATAGAGAAAATTTAATTTTTGAAAGCTTGTGAAATTGAAAGTACGCAGCCAACTGGACAGAGCAAAGAGATTTATTAACAAATATTCATTATACAAAATGCATAAGTAGAACCAGTCACAAAAAGAATAAAGGAACAGGAACTTATAGATTAGTCAATAGAAAATTATGAACCTTCGGGTGTGTTTGGTATGAAGGAAAATGTTGTCCATGAAAAATTTTCCTAGAAAATGTTTTTCTGGAAACAAGTTGATTTCTTACTTGTTTTCTTATGTTTGGTTGGTGGATGGAAAATATTTTATAGTATTTGGCTGGTGAATGAAAAAATATTTTTCAAAAAATACATTTTAGTGTTTAGCTAAAGTGTAAAAATACATTTTAGAATCCTTTTTTAAAAAATAAATTAAAAAAATTAAATCTTTTTATGGGAAGGGGGTTGGTTGACGGGTGGGTGGGAATGTCAAAATAGGTAGTAGGGGTGGGGTAAGAAAAAGTTTTGAATTTCTTTTGTTAAGAAAAAAAATTTAAAAATTGGAGGGGGGGGGGGGAGAGGACAGGGTAATGCAAGACAAACAAGGAGAACACGAAACACACTCCAAATCAGTCCACTAATCTTAAGGATCCAAGGACCTTTTTGGAGACCACTCTCGAATTCGCTACCAACAAGAAGAATACAGGATTTAATGATGTATATAACACCCAAAACAACATCAACACGTGAAGAACAAGAGGATTACAATAATAATAACCAGCGGTTTCAACAACACAAGAAACAACGCCAAAAGATTACACTAAACAAAGGGATAGAAAGATAGACTACATGAAGGCATAATCTTAAGAACCCAAGAGCATATTCCACTCTTGGACCCTTAACACTACACACTATAATTCACCTATCTGTTACGTGGCACAAGAGGGACCTCGATCTCCCAAGCATCCAACATTTCAAAGATTGAATCCAACACGAGTGATTCCACACTCAAGTTGAAATCCCTAGTTACAATGTTTGGCCATAGGGGCCTTTCTCACAAGAGAGAAATGTCTAAGTGTCTACAACTTTTAATATTCATCAAAACTAAGACTAAAAACCCTAAGAGGTTCTATATATAGTGTATTATAAAATAGAATACAAAATCAACACAATACCCCTCAAGGGTGAGATGCCCATTAAGTGTAACTTAGGGGCTGTTTTTAGTGCATTTAGGCCCTCTTTTACACTTCACTTGTGCACTTTCTTAGACGGATTCAATATGCACTCGTTCTCGTCTATCCTCATGGTCGTACTCATATCATCCTCCCCTTCTTGAAAAGGATTCGACCTCAAATCCATACCTTGCAAATTAAGAGAAGACAAAAAGTACACATCCTCATGACATGAGGGGTTAGGGTTAGCAAAATACATACATCACATGCCATGCCAAGGTGGGACAAACTTGGAGTATACCCACGAGTCCTTTGTGTTGAACATGAAAACCTTAGTATAAATGACACAAAGGAAGAGGTCATCATCAACAAAAAGAGACAAGGAAGAACCTTGCCTTCCTTCATTAGCACCCACAATCAAACATTGCTTGTCGTCTTGACCAAGAATCAAGTAGGAAGTGTAGAAATTCCCATATTCCGGGAGGGTGCCGGGGTCAAATGTAAGAAGTAGTCAAGGGTCTAAGCTGAGGTTAGCCCTTCCTTCCCCTAGAATGTCACTCCCAGAACCACGGATGACATTTCCCTTTAAGACAAGACTAACATTCAAGAATAGAGAGACACGACCTAGAAGTCCTACCTCAAAAAGATATATTCCATCATTTACAACATTTCTATACACATGATCTCTATGAACAAAACTACTAGCAAGGCTTTTACCACACAAGATGTTCAAAGAGTCACGTGCACTATTAAGATCAACTCTATAAACAGTATCACTAACTTAAGATTTTTTAAGCACGCCACATATATGCTCAAGTAGTGGAATACATTCATGAGTAAGTTTATCTTCATTCATATCCTCACTAGTTGTTAGCAACTCACATACAAATGTAGACTCACCTTGGTTCGCACAAGGGTCAACTAGTATGTGAGTACTCTTGTCAATTGGTAATAGAACCTTGTTCAAGTTATAAGGGCTAGCACTATATGGACATAAATCATTCTTACAAGAAGAATCATTTTCTTCATCTAAAGGATCAACTAGTGCTTAAGTACTTACAACAAGAGTTTGTTCCTCATGTAACCTAACATCACCAAGAGTATCACCATAAGGAGACTCAAACACCTCTACTCTAGGTAAATCCACAACTACATCCACTTGGCCACTACTAGCCATAACACAACATTCTAAGTTCATAGGAGTGCAGGGAACAGTGTTTTTACCTCGTAGCTCACATGAGCTACGGCCTTCTTATTAACGTGTGTCCAGGCAGACCACTTGCTCTCTTTGACCTGCCATACGATCCAATCTTTTATTTGCCATAGCTAGGTCTCAGGACATAGTGTCAAGGTAGGACAAAATGTCATTGGTAGCATTTTGTCCATGGGTTGAGAGGTGGAAACCGCGGGTTCCCTTGTAATTGTACCTACAAAAATAAAGAAAAAAACACACCTACAAAATAAAACACAAGTTAGTTCAAAACAGCCTCACCACACTCTCACTCTTGATTTTTACCTCATACTTGGTTTCACAAATGTTGAAAGCCGGCTTGTACTTTGCGAGTGATTGAGGGTCGGGTCTACTCTTGCCCAAAATAGATTTTCATTTGAGTTGACTCAAAGAAAATTTATTTACGGACTTGAACCAACAAGATACAACGAATTCACAAAAGAGAAAAGCACACAGCAAACACTTAACTTGAACAAACGAGCACAAAGACTAACTAACAATCTAGTAGATGAGTACTAGTTTGCCAATTAGTATTGGAACCAACGAAATTGAAACTAAGGAACAACAAAAGAAAACTAAGAAATATAAAATTTGAGCTTAAATATATTGTGTGAACAGTAAAACATGATGATGTAGCAGCCACGTATTGGTCTCGGTCTCACACAACTTTTGTTGTCCAATTTCAAGTTTTGGTCAATTTTTCAATTTGTACTTTGGTGGAATTTGTTTAAGGAGGGAAATTCAAACAAGTCTTGGAGCCCTTTTCAATTTTAAGTTTTCAAGACTTGACTTTCTTGTACTTCTCCTTAAAACATGGATCCTTAAATCATGGAAAAGTGTTGTAAAGTGGTTGAGACTTGATTGATAGGTCATTGTTGGTTGTAGTGTCTTTCAAGACTAACGAATAATACACCCTTTTCCTTCAACTTTTTTAGATTTAGCATTCACTTTATCTTCAACAATATATGAAGGTGGTGATGAACATAAAGAACAACAACAACACCAAGAACTACAACAATAATCTTCAAGAACACCAACAATTTTCACACGGCCACTCCTAAATTCCACAATAAGAATATCTCCAACACTTGGCCAAGACAACTACAACTTCAAAAAAATGGTTCTCAAGCCACCAATTAACAACAATATCACGTGGTCAAGCTTAGAATATCAAGGAGAAACCACATGGCCAAAACAATCCACCACAACAATGTTCAACAACAATGGGCAAAGCTTATGTTCAGAACAACAACATCAAAATATAAGCTCAAATCAAGATATAGACTCAATGTGTTAGTGAGGAATAAAACTAACACTTAGATACAACAAATACAAGTAAAAATCTCGGCCAAGACACAACAAAAACACAATTTTCGGCCAAGAACACAAAATGGACAGATTGCTCTCTTTTCTGGAATTTTCAGTTTTTAATTTTTTTTTCAACTCTCAAGACCAAGATTGATCTTGTTAGAACAAAATCAAAGATGTCTTTAATACCAAATGATAAAAGACAAACAAGGAGAACACAAAACACACTCCAAATCAGTCCACTAATCTTAAGGATCTGAGGACCTTTTTGTAGACCACTCTCAGATTTGCTACCAACAAGAAGAATACAAGATTCAATGATGTGTATAACACCAAAAACAATATCAACACGTGAAGGACAAGAGGATTACAATAATAATAACCAATGGTTTCAACAACACAAGAAACAACACCAAAAGATTACACTAAACAAAGGGATAAAAAGATAGAATACATGCAGACATAATCTTAAGAACCCAAGAGCATATTCCACTCTTGGACCCTTAACACTACACACTATAATTGACCTATCTGTTTCATGGAACAAGAGGGACCTCGATCTCCCAAGCATCTAACGTCTTAAATCTTGAATCCAACACGAGTGATTCTACACTCAAGTTGAAATCCCTAGTTACAATGTTTGGCCAAAGGGGCCTTTCTCACAAGAGAGAAATATCTAAGTTTATACAACTTTCAATATTCATCAAAACTAAGACTAAAAACCCTAAGAGGTTCTATTTATAGTGTATTACAAAATAGAATGCAAAATAACCACAATACTCCTCAAGGGTGAGATGCCCATCAAGTGTAACTTAGGGGCTATTTTTAGTGCATTTAGGCCCTCTTTTACACTTCACTTGTGCACTTCCTTGGAGGGATTCAATATGTACTCATTCTCTTCCATCCTCGTGGTCGTACTCATATCACGGGGGGGTAGTAGGAACTGGAGGTCAAAGAAAGGGAGTGAGGGGGAAGAAAAAAATTGAAATTTTTTAAAAATAAGTTTTTTAAAGGTTGGGAGGCCCCAGACCCCACTTTGTGGCAATACACTAGGTTAGTTATTCTTGTTGTAAGGTTGGGGTGGGGTGGGGGAAAGGGATGGGAAAGGGGGATGGTAAGGGGGAGGGGAGTCAGAGAAAAGTTTGAATTTTTTAATAAAATATAGTATTATTTTTGAACGGAGACTGGTAGGGGTAGAGGTGGGGTGGGGATAGGGAATGGACTAAGAAAAAAATTTGAAATACTTTTTAAAATAATTGAATTTTGGGGGTGGGGGTAGGGATAGAGGTATGGGGTGGGGTGAGGGTAGGGGTATGGGTAGGGGTATGGGGTGGAGTGGAGGTAGGGGTAGTGGTAGGGATGGGGTGAGGTGAGGTGGGGTAGGGGTGGTATCGAGGTAATAGGGTATTGGGGGCGGGGGACGGGGTAGATGATTTTGAGAGTTGATGAACATTTCAACTTTAAAGTGAGGTTGAAAGAGAGTTTTGGAAAATATTTTCCTTACTTTTAGAAGGGAAGTAATTTTTCTTATATTTAAGGAAAATAAGTTGGTTTGGAAAACATTTTCCAAAACATATAAGTCAACCAAACATAAGAAAACTGGAAAACCCTTTCTGGAAAATGTTTTCCTTCATACCAAACACACCAAGAGTTCCTCATGACACAATAAATATATATTATAGAATTCAAAGAAAAATAGGAAAAATCTCAAATTGGGGGTTAGAAGGGGGTTAGATACCTAACGTATAATTTTATGTTTGTTTCATGTTTGATTAAGTGCTTTATCATAACATTCCTTTGTTATTTGTTTTAATCTTATTAATTCTTCTATATTATTCTTAAGGTATTCTATAAGTTTCATATCTTTTGTTTTCATGTATTCAATTAAATTCTTTTTCATTAGTATTTCTATTAATCTTATTTCCTTCATATCTTTTCTCCTATATTCTAAGTATTCATAGTTTATCATTTTAATCTGAGTAATACCAATCTAAATAATAATGTCTATCATCATGTAAGTCTATATCTTCTAACTCGTATTCTATCCATTCTAGATTTAATAACTCTTCATCCTCAAGGTCAAATATCTTTTGCCATATAAGTTTCTTTATATCTATTACTTCTATATCCTTAAGTACATACAAAATGAGTATCTTAAATTTATTTATCATCTCATTAGATATGTAGGTTGTCATTTTCATATGATGCTTAGTTCCAAAGTATTCCTTCCAATCATATACATAATAAAATATGATCACCTTAGATTACTATATACCAGATTATTCTTAAATAACTATGTTCCTCTATCACTATTAGCATTGTACGTTCGGATACTTTTTTCTTAAACAGCACCTCAACTCTGGTTACTACCCTATCACGGCTTCTCAGCCTTTCCGGTTTCACCTTTAGGATGGCATAGTTCTGGAAACTTTCTCCTTTTCCTCTTTGCTAATAAACTTTGCAATATATTATTCTTTGAATAATTCTACTATATAGTAACTAATATGAATTTATTTTATCATATCATGATTATTAGGAATTAATGGACTTAGCTATTCATAATTATAAATAAAAATACCTGTTCTTGTATATTTAATAATTCTGAGCTTTGATAATCCATATGTAAGTATAAAAGTGAATATCTTATTGGATATTTGAGAGAATTTTTGATTGTTTACAAAGAAGGCTTGCTCTCCATAGAAAGACTTGCCTTAAATTGCTGAATGGCCTGCCTATTTATAATCTAAAAGTGCGTAAACTATTCCTGCGTAAACTATTCCTACTTCACATTTGTCCTCTTTTTACAAAAAGTAAAAAAATCTTTACAAAAAGTGCTGAAAAACTAAGCAATAATTAATGTACATGTCTCTTTCGTAACTTTTTATCTTGTCGGGTAATCTTCTTTATTTTCTCATTGGACCGTCCTTTTTATGTCGCTTTTTATCTTCTGTTCTTCCAGCTGGCTTTCTTCATTCTTGGTCGATTTTTCTCCATTTATTGTAGTTGTCTCTATCTTCTTTGTCATTGGTCCTTTTGTATCTGCCTTGATTGATTTTTTTATTCTAGTTGGACTTCTGGGATAACATTATCTTCTCTATTACATCTTGAGCATAGGTGATCTGAGTATTTGTGTCCTATTAGCTTACAGTATCTGGTCAATAATTCTTTTGAAATGAATTCTTTCTTAATTGCTCTTGTAGTTGGTTGTCTTTCTGGGTTAAGTAATGTCATTATCCACCTCTGGACTTCTTCCATATCTGACTGTCTTAGTTCTCTTGAATTTGAATAAATCATTAACTAGACTCTTGAATAATAGCTCCATATCGGGTTTTCATTGAGATAATTATTTGCTAGTTCTTGAATAATCGTAGATATTCCAATAATTTGGTTGTTTGAGTAGAAATCTGGTATCTTTACTTTGGGTATTTCTGGTTGCTGTCCAATATCTTCTGGTATGATCATATCTCTAGTTAATCCAATTTTTATAACTTATATAGCTGGTTTGATTTCATCATATATTATTGCTGCTGGTGCAGTATAAAACTTTATGAAAAATAAATTTCCTTTGGTTATCTTTTTGTAGGTTATAAATGCTTTTGTATATTTTCGGTATAGCTGATAATTCACTTCCATCTTAGGTATATATGGTATTAAGTAATCCATAACCGAAACAAGTTTTAACTACGTTTGCACTGGTCTTTGGGAGTGCAATTAGCTTGTTGTATCCTTGTAAATTTTGGGTTATATAGTCTTTATTTGGTTCTTGGATATTTGTGGCTCTGGGTTTAAGGTTTAGGTAAGTTTGTATTTTATGGATATTTTCTATATATGATCTGGTTATATGGTTATAGGTTTTTTTTTTATCTTGGTTTAGACTTTCTAAATATGTAGTAGTTTGTCGGGGTACGAATAAAGGGTCTTTTTGTATTTTTGGTATAAATGATTTATCAAATATCTTGTTCAGGTTTAATCCTTGTTTATTAACTCCTTTGCTTGTACCTACAGCTGTAGATTAATAAAGGTTATGGGTTTTATGGAGTATCCCAACGTCTCCTTTTAGCTCTGGATTTTTATGTCTTCCGATCGACGTAGCTCTGCATTTTTATAGTCATACTGCTGACTTATAGCTTTAGACTTCAGTTTATCTTCATTACTCTTAAGCTTTTCTACCTCATTGCCCATGCTGTCCACTTTTAGTGAAAGTGTAGTTAGGGTCTTGAGTATTTCTTCTAGTGCATCTTTTTCTGTTATATCAGTTTGTGTAGCTTTGTCTTGATATGTAGTCTGCAATAACAATTTTGTTAGTACTAATTATTTCAATTGTAAATGTAAAATTTAATATATTTAATACCAATCTCCGTATTTCTTTTCTTGTAACTGAATTTTGTATTTTCTTAGTTAGACACCACCGTACCTGTGTATTATCTGTTTGCACAATAAATTTGTTATATACGATATATGGTTCAAATGCTAATAAACATTTATATAATGAACATAATTCTTTTCTATTTATTTCCCATTTTATTTCTGTTTCATTAAATATTCCTGAATAATACCTACCATGATGTTCTATTTTTTCGTTTTCAAATTTGTATTGGAGTTCTTCTCCTTAGTTGTACTCACTTGCATCTGCTTCTACTATATATATAAAATTCTTGTTTTCATCTGGAAATTGTAATTTAGGTAGTTTTTTACAAAGTATTTTTATTTTTTGTACTTGTTTTCTATCTTCTTCATTGTAATTATATTCTACATCCTTTTTTAACTTTTTCTGTAGTGGTTTTAAATTTTCTGATAGTTTTGGTATATATTCTCTTACTTGGTTTACTAAACCTAAGAATGATTGTAATTTTTTTTTTGTATCTAACTCTTCTTTTGAATTTATTATCTTTTGTACTATATGTTGTTGCATTTTTACTCTGTTTTTATCTATTCGTATTCCTAAGAATTCTATCTGGTTTTTCATTATTTCTGCTTTTTTCTCACTTAGGCTTATTCCTGAATTTTCTATTATATTTATAAATTGTTCTAATAATTTTAGATGTTCCTCTTTACTTTTTGAATATAATAATATATCGTCTATGTATACTATACAATTAGAGAATTATTTAAAATAGTTATCCATAAAATGTTCATACCTTCCTGGTGCATGTTTATATCCAAATGGTAGTACATTCCATTCATAAAATTCTTGTGATACTATAAATGCAGTTAGATTTTTAGATTCTTCTTCTAGTTTTAAGTTATAAAATCCTGACTTACAATCAAACTTGCTAAAATAGTTATATCCTTGTATTTGTCTTATTTTTAATATCTTGTTTGGTATTGGGTAATTATATGTTATAGTTTTTACATTTAGGTTTCTATAGTCAATAACCATCCTGCTTTTCCCTCTTTTTTGTTCACTATGTTTATTTACTATAAATGTTGGGCTACTGTATTTACTATTACTTTTATGTATATATTATTTTTCTAATGGTTCATCTATATGTATTTTAAATTCCTTTAAATCATCAAAATTATATGTTAATGGTTTTTGAGTTATTATACTATCTTTATTTACTAGTTCAATTTTTATAGTAGTTTTATGTTTTCCCATCCTTTTAATGGATCTTCACTATATAATTGTTTTAATTTATTTTTAATTATTTCTACCTTATCAATTGAAAATATGGTCATTTCTTCCTTATTTATTGAAAATATTATTAGTTCTATCATATCTTCAGTGGTTTTTATATTTTCTAGTTTTTGGGTAATTTTTCCACTTCCTTTTATCCAATCTGTTTTCTTTCTTATTTTATTAGTAACTCTTTTTACTCTAACCTTTTGTTACATGGTGTTGTAAACCACCAGTGTGTTTTAGTTATTATGTGTGGGTATAGTTTATCTAACAATGGCATTCCTAAAAGCATATCTTTTGATGTTAGCTCATAATTATAAATTTCTTCTATTGTTTGTATTTTATCTCATATTTGTATTTTTACATTTCTAGCTTTATATCTAATTAGGCTTCCTTCATTATTAAATCCTTTAACTACTATTGGTGTTTTTAACTTATCCCATTTCCTTTCTGGTAAATAGTTATATCTACATAGATTGGCTTCTGCTCCTATTTCTATGATAGATGTATAATATCTATTATAATAGCCTTCTATTATTATTTTCATAAGTACATATATTTTCATATTAAAGCTCTTTTTATTAATAATTTTTCCTTATCATATGTTATGGTTATTTGGGTAAGTTCTATATTGTATGGTCTTACTTGTTCTAACCATTTTATTCCTAGTATTATATATGCCTTTTGTGTTTCTTGTTTCACCTCAAATTCGATTTTTATCCTCCTAACTCCTATTGTAATTTCCTTTTCGGTCGTATTTTTATTAATTATTAAGTTTCTTGGTAAATTTGGACATATATTATTATTAGTTTTGATTTCTTCAGTTTTTACTAAATATCTCATCATATCATTTTCTTCCTGTCCTGTGTTTATTAATACTAAATATTTTTTCTCATCCATTGTTCGTATTATATAATATTGTGTTAGGTAAGGTTTTGTGGTTATCTCATATGCTATTCTCTTTGATGATTCTAGTTTTTCGTAAGATATCCGTTTTGATGTTTCAATCCGTTCATTTACTATTTCCAAATCTCCTTCTATATGTATATCCTGATAACTGTAATTATTATTATCTATTGTTTTTACGAATTGCTTAAAAAGACTTTCTATATGTATTTTGTTTATTTTATTTTTTCCAGTTATCTTATGCTTTGTTGTTAATACATATAAATTTTTACATCTTGCTGTAAAATATATTATTTCCTGGGGTTAACTTTATTCCTAATGTTTTCGAAAAAAGTACTAATGATTTATCTATGTTTTTATCTGTTATTGGTACTGAATAGTTTGCACTTATTATAAATTTAAATTTTTGATATATTAGATTCCCTCTTATAGCACTTATTATACTTTTTTCTATAGGTTTTATGATCCTATCATCTGCTAAATATAATTCTTTTGGTGTATCTATTCCTTCCCTAAAATATGCTTTTATTAATATCTCCGTTCCTCCAAGGTGTACATATTTTATTGGGTATCTACTCTTTATATCCTGTATTTCTTTATTAACTATTCTCCTTGTTACTAGCGGTATACTAGCTTTACCTTTCGCGTATCTACAATCTATTATCTGTTCTTTTTGGCTTACTACGTAGTATTCTTCTTTTCGTCTATTAAATATATTTCTTATTGTTGGTATTTTAAATATTTTTTCTACACTTAAATCTAATTCCTTTCCTTTTATTTCTTCGAATATATTACTGTCAAATATAATATTTTGGTTTGTTCCTTCTTCGTTTAAATATTCTTCTTGTCTTATTATTTGTATGCTTTCTTCAGTCATCTAATTCGTTATCTGTTTCATTATTTGTTTTATTTTTTGAGATTTCATATATACTATCTCCACTTTCTAATTCGTAGTCTATATAATCTATATCCATGTATTTTCTATTTTCTATTTTTATTTTCGATATTTTTTATTTTTTTTTGGATCTTTGGGTATTTTACATTCTTTTGCTATATGTCCTAGTTTTCACAATTATAACACTTACGTTCTTTTATAGATTTCTTTCTTCTATATGGTCTTTTATATTTATAATTTTTTACATAATATCTTTTTCTTGTTTTTTTTTTTATATTTATATTGGGATTTCTTATATTTCTTATGCCTTTTTCTTTTCTTGTAATATTTTTCTTCGCATCCAAATTGGGGTGCTATCTTATCTTCACAACATGATAAATTTTTTATTAATATTTTTTTTATTTTTATTTCTTCCCTGTATTTTTCAGATATAATCCTATACCATTGTTGTAAAATTTTTATCCTTGCTCGTAAAGTATCTATTATTTTTGCTTCATCCCTACTTTTTATTATTTTTGAACTGAATGATTCAGGTAGCTTGTTAAAATATAATTTTCTTATTTCCTTAATTTCTTCTATATTATATTTTCCCTTATAATAATATTCTCTAAATGCACATGTATATTCATCTACGTATCACGTATTACATCTTACTAATTTTAATATTAGGTTCCTGTTTGTATCTTTTTCTATATTTTGTTCTTCTTCTTTTGTTGCCATACTACTAAACTCATCTCTTATAGTTGTTTCATATTTTTTCAATATTTCTATTGGTGATGCTTTAGTTGTTCCTTCTGTGTTTTTGTCAGATCTTAGGACGTTTTTACTTTCCTCAGTCAAATTTGATAGCCATAATTTTACTGTTCCTATTAATGTTCTTTCAATGTATTCTGGTGTATCTGTTGTGTCTATACTATTATCTAGTAATTGTTTTGATATATATCCTACCCATAGTTGTATCGTCTTGTTTGTATCTATTACACAGTCCAAATCTAAGAAGTTGTAATTTTTATTAACTATTTGTTTTGGTGTCCATCTATATTCATTGTTTGGGTTGTACCTTTTAGGCTTATCTTTGTAATTATATGTTGGTTTTCTTATTTCTGATGTACTAGATATTATTTCTGATGTACTAGGTATTATATTTTTATCGTCCTTTTTATCAAGAGTATTTACTTCTGTGTTTGTTTCTTCTATTTTTTTATTGACTGCTTCTTCTTTTTCCTTAATTTCTAGATCTTCTATTCTTTCTAAAATTTCTGTATATGTTTCACTATCTTCTGAATCATAATCATTTATTTTTTCAGTATCTATTGTATTTACTTCTAATTCATTGACCTTTAATTCTTCATTTTTTATTTGTAATTTTTCTTTAAATTGGTTTATTTCATCTAGTAGTTTCTATTCTTTATCCTTTTTGTCTTTTTCTTTTTGTCTTTTTTCATATAAATCTTTTAGCATTTGCAATTTCTTTTCTAACTCTGAAATCCTATTATTTTTTATTTCTTCTATTTTTCGTATTTCGTCCGTTGTTTGTTGTTTTATCTTATCTATTTCTTTTTTTCTGTCTATTTCTTCATTTTCTTTTGTTATCCTTACCATAGCTGTTAACTTATCTTATAATTTTAATTCTTCTTTTTCTATCATTAAATATCAATGTTCACCTATTTTTTTTATATCTTCTTCCTAAATTAGAAAAAATTATTCTTATTTTTAATCCTTCATAGTTTTCATATATTTTTTCATCTATTGTAAATTCTTTTTTGTACATTTTATCTACTTAATTGTATATAGGTCATGTTGATATATGTATTCTAAGCTATCTATTTGTGATTCCAAATGTGATATTTCTTCCCTTTGTGTATTTATTGATTCTCGACATACTCCAACAATTATGATATATTGTAGCCTTTCTCTCCTTATTTTCAATTCCCTTCATTTTTTAGATATTATTTGTTTTAGTTTTTTATATCTTTGTGATTTATGTGTATTGTCCATTTGTTAGTATTTTAACTACTAGGCTCTGATACCAAATTGGGGGTTAGAAGGGGAGTAGATACCTAACGTATAATTTTATGTTTGATTAAATGTTTTATCATAACATTCCTTTGTTATTTGTTTTAATCTTATTAATTCTTCTATATTTTTCTTAAGGTATTCTATATGTTCCATATCTTTTGTTTTCATGTATTCAATGCTTATCTTTATTAATATACACAACCTGTTGGGTTCGAAATTGAGATGGTGTCATGCAGCAGCTTAAAGTTTGCAAACCTTGAGATAATAAATTAGACGACAAAGAAAACAATACTAAAAAGCATTAAATTATTATTTATTTTGGTCAATCGGCCTACATATTATAAAACCTAATATAAAAAACATTAAACCTATTGGGAGAAATCTTCCCCTAAACAAAGACTCTTTAAAAATTACATTGTGGATGTTGTTGTGTTACGATATGAGAAGAGGGTCTTCTATTTATAGGGTTTCAAAATCTTTACTCCAAAAAAGAGGTTAGCCAAATATGGAAAATTTTTATATTTTTTTTCAGAAAAAGTAAAAGTAAATATGGTTACTCTTATTTTCCTTTCAAGAAAAAGTAAAACTTAATTTTGGTAAGAAAATCAGGGCAAAAACCCTAACAAATCTCCCCTTTTTGACTTGATTTTCTTCAAAATATTCTTGATCCTCCTTCTTCTTGTACATGATCTTCGTTCTTCATATATCACTACTGTTTGACATGTTTAAAAATAGAGTTTTTGGGGTTAAAAAATATATTAGCCCTTTTCGGGTTAAAAATATTAGAGCCCTTTTGCAGGGTTAAAAGTGAGCTTTAATTTCAAATAAGTGACAGTAGGATTGTTGAAAATATGACTGACAATTATCTCCACATGTAGCTTTTGGACATATATCTTCGTTGTCATCAAATTGGTTGCAGCTTGATTTTGAAACCGCTTTAAACCTGTTTAATCTCGTCTCACCACGCCATTGGATCATTGAACTGTAAGCTCTGATATCACTTGTTGGGTTCAAAATCGAGAGGGCGTCATGCGGAAGCTTAAAGTTTGCAAACCTTGAGACAATAAATTAGACAACAAAGAAAACAATACTAAAAAACATTAAATTATTATATGTTTTGGCCAATCGGCCTACATATTATAAAACCTAATATCAAAAATATTAAACCTATTAGGAGAAATCTCCCGTAAAAAAAGACTCTTTAAAGACTACATTATGGATGCTGTTGTGCTATGATATGAGAAGAGGGTCTTTAATTTATAAGGTTCCAAAACCTTTCCTCCAAGAAAGAGGTTAGCCAAATATGAAAAAGTTTTATATTTTCTTTTCAGAAAAAGTAAAAGTAAATATGGTTACTCTTATTTTCCTTTCAAGAAAAAGTAAAACTTAATTTTGGTAAGAAAATCAGGGCAAAAACCCTGTAAAAGTTAATTTTGGTAAAAAAATCAAGGCAAAACCCTAACACAACCAAACCAGAAAAATAGTTGAGACAAAAATCAAAAAATTTCTTACACAATGAAAAAGGAATACCTAGATTTGAATAAATGAAATATCCTAAATCAAAACATTCTAACTTAATAGAAAAATAAAGCGCAAATGTACATAACCTTTAGATGTCCAATGAAGATTCCAAAGCAATCTTTTCTAAAAAAATAGTCTCACTAAGAAAGAATAGATGAAACTTATTAGGACTCACAAAATTCACACACACAAAAGAAAATTTTTTAGATATAAGCGAACATATTATCTTAACCTAGAAAAAACTCAAAAAATATTGTTCTTTCAAAAAAAATACTCAATAGATAAACAATCCCGAAATGTCAAATTCAACTCTCCACATATATTAGGATTGAGTTGTTTTAGGTAAATATCAAGTACCTTAGATAAATCAAACGTGCATGTGCTAGTTAGACATGCCTAATCTAATAAAACATTGATCTATGTTGTAAAATAAAACATCACGATCAAATAGACATTACCAATAAAGACGAAGTGAAAAGAATTTACCTGAACTACAAGTATGAATGACAGAAAAAAACACCAAATCATTGCATAATATTCCTGATGACTAATTACTTTTAAAAACTTAGAAAGTCACCACAGCACGGGGTAATTCTGCTATCCTTTTGTCTCAACTAAGCACATGATTTCCTTCAGTGCCAACATGTCTTATATATCTAATGAGAAGTAAAGTTACCTGTGAAGTAGAGCAAAAATTATAAGGTAATGTCGTTAAAATTTTGACTCTCAGAAAGGTTCTCAACTGTGGTAAAAGCCATAGTAAGGTTTGCTCTTGGCACCAATTGTAGGGGCACGGATTAGGCACGGTAACTTTACTAGAAAGTAAATAGTTATTAGGTAATAAGTATTTATTTTTATATAATGTATTTTCTAAATATTATCGGTTGAAATATTTTTCATTTTTATCTTCTTGACTTAAGATATTTTATTAATTCATATTCTAAATTAGATATTATCGTAATTAAATTATCTAGTATTGTAGGATCCTCGTTAGTACTATGTAATCTTTTGTATTTTTGGTATAAACTATATAGTTAGGTTTCAATTTCTTTTAATGATTTATTCTTTTCGATATATCCATTAATTTATGTAATTGTTAAATACTTTGTAGTAATAGTCATTAACTGTTTTTCTTCGTTCTTGTATTTTTTATTTTCATATATTTTATTAATATGTTCAATTTTATTAATATTCATATTTTGGGGTGATTAAATGGTAGTTGATTAAATGCTTTGCTTTAATATTCTTTAGCTTTTTCTCTTAGTTTTTGTAAGTCTTCTATATTATTTTTAAGATATTCTAAATATTCTATATCTTTTGTTTTAAAATATTCAATTAAATTCGTTTTTATAAGGTTTTCTGTTAATTTTATTTCTTCCATTTCTCGTTTCCAGTATTTTAGATATTCGTAGTTTATCATTTTATTCTTCTAAAGTAAATGTATAATAATCTGTTCTACTTGTACTGTATTTAATATCTTGTTTGAGGTTATTAATACTACTAACTATTTTTTCTTGCTCTTTTTTTAATGAATTTTTTAAACTATTTAAACTTTTATCTTTGTTTTTTTCTAAATTTTTCAACGTTTCTTCTATTCATTTTAATTTTTCTATTAGGTTTTTCATTATTTCTCTAATTTGTTTTCTATAATTAATTTCTTTATGTAGGTCTTCTTGGTTTGCTCTAATTTTCTTAATATATCCTGACATTTTTAGTCTGTATAATATCCATCTGAATCTAAATAATATTGATGTTCATAATATATGCGTAAGTTTTCTATACTGTTTAATAATTCTTCCTCTTCATAATCTTGTAATCTTATAATGTATGTCTAGGATAATAGATTAAAAAAATGCAAATAAAAATATAAAAGGGTTGTCAAAAAGGGAGGCTCAAAACTTGTTCATGGAAGATCCATGTTGTTAAGAAAAAAAATTGATTGAAAAAAGTGCATAAGAAAGTATCTTTCAAGCACTAACATGATTAACAAAAAGCAATGTAATGAAATATCTCAAAAGTTACATACTTGAGGAAGGAATACAAAAATTTACATACTTGGAGAGGGAAATGGACAAAACATATAATCATCGATATCAACTATAACATTCAGATCATAAATTCAGAAGTTGAGAATTAGAATAAATTTGCTAGAAATATACCTGCAATTGGAACACCCAGATGATATGATGAAATCAAAAGTTTGAAGAAAAAAAATATATGGCAAAAGAAATAGATTAAGAGCGGTGGAAGGAAGCATCAATTCATGAAGAATCCGGAAGAAGATTAGGTAAATTTTATAGAAAATATTACCTGACTTCTGAGTGGCAATAACCGAGAAGAGTTGAGTTGTGCCCTTTTTTTGTTCCGGTGAGAGAGAACGGATGCTTCTAGAGTTTTAAATTGAGAACACACTTACAACTTTGCTCTTATATGAAACTATATTTATAGAAATATCATTGATCGTCCTCAACACACCTTTCTATATATAATATACAATATAAATGAATATACAAATATATTAGTGGTGTAGAGCCCATGTTGTGCACGGGCCCAATGATTTGTCAATTTTCATTGTTGTCGATTTCTTACGTTCTGTTTGTTACAGTTAGAGCCGAAGAAATAATGTATGCCATGAATTAAAGTGGTCAAAAAATTTACATAAGTCGCTACAGATTTCTTTTTGTAATATTCAATGTACACATACATACATCCAACACACAATGCATGGTGGTGCCTGGGTGGTTCAACAGGCCGATCTTGAAGATGGAAATCTCTAATATGTTAAGAGCATAGGATGTTTTGTATGTATTATCAGTAAAGCTAATGTCAAAAGTACTCCAATATATTTAAAATGTGCGAGATGGAATAGTACAACAACATTGCACATGCAGACAATTTTCTCTTAGGGAACATATGTTAACATTATCTACCTAGTTGACAAAACAATATCTTAGAAGGAAAATCAATAACAAAATTGTGAGAACAAGACACAGTGAGAATATATAAAAGCAAGAAATCGTGAACTCAGTAATGTGCTAATCTTTGCAATTAAATGGACGAAAGAAAGATATTGCTTCTCCCTTCCGCAGTCAGAACTTGATGGGAAGTTCAAAGAGGTTGTAATGAACTTGATGATAACATATTTTGAGGTTTATGACATATAACAGTTTATTTTTCAGATTTTTCATACCATTTAAATAGATCTAGACACTTGAGTAAATTGAAGGAAACGTGTCTTTTAAGTGTTGAATGAAGGATTGGTTACATTGACCAACTTAAAGGGTCAAACATCATTAGGAAACTTAATTAAGTTAATTATGGATTTGATTAATATTTTTAAAACTTTCTAATCTTTTCAAAAATACAAATCAACCCACACCCCTCTTTAATCTAAATCAATTAGTCTCTCTCCTCTCTCTCTCGACAGCTTCTCTCAACTCTCTCCCAACCAACAGTTCTGCGAAATTCTCCCTTCAATCCCTGGCGATTTCAACCTTCGGCGAAAAATAGTTGGGCGAGTTGCCTTTCGACTTTCAACCATCAATCAACGTGAAGACTTCTCCGGCTAAAACAACTTCGAGTTCTTCGTCGTCCCATTTCCTTTTTCACAGGTAAAAAATAATGAAAAAACAGAGGAACTTGAGCCAACTATTCTTCTAGTATAGAAATGTGGACTAAATAAAACCCTAATTTCTGGTATTTCTTCTTCTTGTTGCCGTACTATTGATTCGGATTTGTTGATGATTTTTGTTCACAGTTGATGTTCGTAGTGTGTGTGTGTGATCTATTGGTGCTGTTGGGTTGATTTTTTATTTGTCTTGGTAAAAATGGTGTTGCAACAGATAAAACATTTGATGCAACAGATAAAACATCTGATGCGACAGATGAAGACATCTGATGCAACAGATGAAAATATCTAATGCAACAGATTAAAATCTGATGCAACTACAAAAATCTGATACAATAGATGAACAATCTAACAGATTATTCATCTATTGTGATAGACGACTCTTCTATTTAGAAGAAATCTAAACAATATTGATTCAACAGATAACTCATTTTGTAACAGAAAAGTGATACGTTTCAACAGTTCAGTGATCTGTTTTTATTATCTCCAATGATTTACTCATCCGTTGTAATAAGTCAGTTATATGTTATAACAGATAACATACCTAGTGCAACATATTAGTATCTATTTTTACGGTTTTCAATGAATTATTCATCCATTGCAACAGGTAAGTTATATGTTACAACAGATAACATACCTAGTGCAACAGATTAGTAATCTGTTTTTATTATCTCCAGTAGTTTACTCATCCGTTACAACAAGTTAGTTATATGTTGCAACAGATAACAAACTTAGTGCAACAGATTAGTGATCTGGTTTTATGGTTTCCAATGGATTACTCATCCATTGCAATAAGTTAGTTATATGTTGCAATAGTTAACATACCTGGTGAAATAAATTAGTAATCTGTTTTTATGATTTCTAACGGATTACTCATCCGTTCCAATATGTTGGTTATATATTGTAATAGATAAACTACCTGGTACAATAAATTAGAGATCTATTTTATGGTTTCCAACGGATTACTCATCTTTTGCAACAGGTTGGTTATATGTTGCAACAGATAAACTACCTGGTGCAACAGATCAGTGATTTGTTTTTTATGGTTTCCAATGTTTTACTCATCCTTGCAAGAGGTTGGTTATATATTGCAAAAGATAAACTACCTACTGCAACAGATTAGTGATCTATTTTTATGGTTTTCAACGATTTACTCATCCATTGTAATAGGTCGATTATATGTTCCATCAGATAAAATACCTGGTGCAACAGATTAGTGATCTTTTTTTATGGTTTTCAATAGTTTACTCATCCATTGCAACGGGTCGATTATATGTTCCATCAGATAAAATACCCGGTGCAACAGATTAGTGGTCTATTTTTATTATTGCCAATGGCTTACTCATCCATTGCAATAGGTCAGTTATATATTGCAACAGATAACATACTTGGTGTAATAGATGTGTGGTCTGTTGGAATTGTTATTTTACCATTGTACATGTCAGATTTACTGTTATTCCTTTTTAATGATGCATTAATCAATTATAATCTATTTTATGTTCTTGCTAATTTAAGATAATATGGCCCCTAAAAGAAAAAAAACTGAATCAAGTCCAAGTAAAGGAACAAGTGTAGTAGCTCGGCTACATCAACCACTCTATGAGCTTTCTTTACAAGCGTTATCTCAATCAGGAGCAGAAAATAATGAATACGGGGAGGAAAAATGTCTCAAAAAAGATGATCTAAATACTAATAGCCCTTTCGCTGAAGAGTTTGTCAAAACCTTCAGCATTGATTGTTATCCTATGATAATGAGGTACGATGGTGCCACAGATTTAATGGGTGATTTCGTAGTTAAGTCAGCCATGGGAAAATCTTTCGATGCCTTCAGAAAAATACTTTGAGAACAAACATTGGATGCTTATTTCAGGGAAAGCTGCTTTGGGCAATATCTTGATTTGTCAGAGGACAACAATGTTCGTTTCCAGATGAAAATGGTATACGATCTTCTCAAGCATATATTTATGTATGAAAATAAAGACAAGATGGATGAGGTATGGATAAATTATTGTGGCATGCCTATTTGTTTTGGTTGGAAGGAGTTTTCCATAGTTACCAAACTAAAATGTTATCCTCATTCTCCTTCTCAAGTTATACCTACTCTAACCCAAAAAAAGCACCCCGCACACCCAAAAAAGGCAAAGGCAAGTCGAGTGATCATGAGGACCTGGTGTCCATTGTTCGTCCAAGCTTCAAAAATAAAAATTTAATAGAAGCATTAAAAGGTAAAGAAGTCTCAAAGAAGCACAAGAAATCATCATGCATGGTTTGGTTTGTACATAATATTCTTTGGGCGAGAGACATTAACAACAACATAAGCCCTGGTTTAATAAATCTCTCCGAGGATCTTGAGGCATTTAATAGCTATCTTTGGGGTTATGAAAGCTTCAAAATAATTGTTCAATATTTGTTGACTCCGTTGACGCCAAAGATAGTTAACTTATATGGCTTTCCATGGGCCTTCACGGTAAATATTTCTTTTATCATGATATGATTCATATTTTTTTATTCAATAATAATTTTGATTTATTGGCGTTATGTTATAAACTTGGGAATTTGAAGCCATTCCTTATTTGAGAAAACAAGTGAACTACTAGGAAAAAGTTTCCTATCCAAGAGTCCTGAGATGGTTGTCGGCCAAAACCGATAAAAATATAAAATTTCTTGATCTTTTCAATCCCCCCCAGGAAGCAGTCAGTCCAATTCTAATTAAGTTTTTGTTTTAATTAATGATTATTTTAAATGATTTCATCATTATTCTAATATATGTATCGATATATTTTAGATTATCTATCCGTGACTTGTTCTGACCAACCAAGAGTTCAAGATACCATTTTTTCTTACTTTACGATCTGTGCAAACTTTATCGTACCCTAAGATCATTAATGGAATAAAAATAGAATTGTTTGGAGCAACAACCATCACAAGAAAAATAATTTTGGAGGATAGGCTTATTGCTGTTGACGATGGTAATGGTAGTGGTAGTGGTAGTGGTGCTGCTTTTGAGGCTAATGATGTTTCTCTTACCGTTTTTGAAACTACAAGCCATTATGATTATGATCATACTAGTTGTACAGATTTTTCTCTAGATTTTGCCACATCCAGCGAATGTTCTACATGCAAATATCAAGACTGTAAGGCGAAACATGATGGAGTGATTAATGCTATTAATGTACTAACTGCTTCTATAAAGGAAATGACATCTAAGAGGGGTGTCATTTCATCAAAGAGGATTTCATATCAATACACTTCACTAGAGATCAAGGCGGCTAAGAGGAGAAGGAAAGATACTTTCAAGGCATCATTAAGCATCCAAAAAAAGCAAAATTACAACGCCTCTGTCTTTGTCTTGCACCGATGTTCAGTGTGCAAGAGCTACAAGAGAGCAGCATGAGCCGAAGAAGGTGAATGTATATCACCTGTTTCAACAAACAAATAGGCATATATCTGTTTTAATAGATGATACATCTGCTGAAAATTATAAAATAGATATATACATCTATTGCAACTATTGTCTAACCTATTGCGATGCATTATCTGTTGCAACAGATGAGTCTTATGTTGTAAAAAATAGATCATCTGTTCTAAATTATATTGCTCTGATTTACCTGTTCGAATTCGTCCCAACAGATGATCCATCTGTTGCAATAGATGGATAATCTATTGTGTATCTGTAACTAGCATTGACAATTCTGGCTTTCCAGGTGGATGTCATATTAGAAGCCTCTGATGAAGAGCATAATATCTCAGTTGATAATCCATCAACTGCTTCCAAAGAAGAAGAAAAAGTGGAGCCTTTCAGTTCGGGAAAATAGAAGAATTACTCATTTGAAGGGTTCAACATCTCGGATGAGGCTCCAAAAAAACTAACACAGTTGATCAACGACTATTCAGAATGAATTGCCGATGGGTTGTTAAAGCATCATGCCGGAAGGTACAAATCAATTTTTAAAGATATTGGTTTATACTATTCTTGTTGTAAGAATGTGATATTAACACATATAAATCATCATGTAGAAAACAAAATTATGAATGCTACAAAACAAACAAATCGAGGCTTGGTTTTGATTTGTTTGACTTTGTTGTTGCATATCCCAAAATGAAGAATTGGTTCTATGTGTTGTCATAGCCCTAAACTTGCTGGAATGATGAGGTTTAAATACCATAAATATTACTATTAATTAATACTTTATTTAATTGCATCTGAATATTACTTTTTTTATCACATAATCTAAAATATTTGATAATATGCGCAGCACATCAATGTCATTTTTTACTACCTCTAAAAGAAGGCCAAGTTACAAACACAAGAACGATACAGATACACTACAAGCAATTATTTGAACAAAATTTATATCAATAATGCCTATGATTGGTATTGTCAACAACAGTCGAAAGTTTCCAAAAATGAGGAATGCTTAATCAACATCATCAAAGGTTTTAGTATTCCGATTGACTTAACTTGGCATTTGGTTGACGAAGTGTACATCCTAATTAATTATGGTGATGAATTCCATTGGGTGTTGGCTGTCGTCGTTCTAAAAGAGAGGCGCATCCGAGTTTATGAATTGATACCGCGAAGGAGATGTTTCGAGCCATCGTCTGAGATATAAAAGTAGGCCAAAATATTGCCTACTTACATTAATATGAGTGGTTTTTTTTGTAACGCCTCAATTTTTTGAATCGGAATGCTACACAGTGCTCATGACCCCGAGAGACCACAAGCTAACCCATGACTAATATCTGTACCTATACACTGCATAATATACATATAATACGCGGAAAACCTAAACATGTAGGCCATAAGATTCAACTGAAGAGATATAGTAACATCCATAGGGTAATGAATACCTAAAACAACTTAATATAAAACTGAATACTAAATCTCATAGAAAAATCTAACTAAATCTGAAAGCCTCTAAGTACTGTCTAAATAAGAAGTTGAAGAAACATGTATCCAACTAACTTCGTAAAATTAAACTAAAGTAATAAGTGAATAAATCAAATCATATTATCCTCGGATGGATGAGGACTCACTGTAACACTGCAACTGGAAAGCTACTGCTGATATGGAACTTGTGGCTCAGGACCTATGGTGTAACATGAAAAGAAAGAACCATAGTGTAAATGCATCAGTACAACTAGCGTACTGAGTATACGAGTGAGGTAGGCTAATACAAAGGGTTTACATGCATGAATAATGCTAATTGACTGACTGATATGAATGTAAAAGTAAAAATATACATACATAGTAACTGAGATCATGAGTACGTGGTAGCTAAATCTGTATGCTAATACATGATTGGAACTGTAGTTTTGATAACATGAGCGACTGTATCTGACAGTTCTGAATCTGGTAGAACTCTCTGAGTCCTGTGCTATAACTAAATTTGACTATATCTAACAGTCCTAGTATACTAATATCTGAAGAACTGTCTGAGTTTTTTTGCTGAAACTGATACTGAAACTGTGGGAGGTATTTTTTTAACCGACATTCCCCATGTATACCATTACGGCTAAGCTGGGGTCCAATATCTGCCCCGACTGGAGGGGTGTCAATACCGCACCACTGGTAAGGACAGTTATGAGTCACCCTTATCTGGCAGGTACTCAAAGCGAGAATGGTGGGACCCTAAACTGACAGGTTAAGCCACCTCATCAACCCTAATCTAACAGGTTAAGATGTCTCAACCTATGCTGGCTATGTAGTTCTGGAACACAAGGATGACTGCTAAGAATCACACGTTGAGCTGGCAGGTGAGTTCCCATCCTTGGGTTCACTCGGTGCTAACTTTTACTCCCATCTGAAGGGACTGAACATGATTTAACTGGCTATAAATAGACCAAATAACTGACATCCATTGACTAACGGAGTAGTACTATTATCTGAGAGTTAACTGAGATCATGAGATTTCTGATGTTTCCTCAGTCACATGACTGACTGAGTTCTATAGAGTATAGCTTGACTGAGATTTATCATGGCACATGACATGGCTCTAGGGAAACAACTATATTTTTTAGGTACGAATATCCCCAGGACTCGATAGCAGGAAACTGGCACACATGACATGACTTGATCACAAGATTAGAGTCCACAATTCACAATATTATAAGTAGGGGATAGTATACTTCATGTATTTATTCACATTTCAACATGGTAGGGAGAGCATGGATACATTTCATGTCTATAATTCATTTTCCATTATCACACATGCTTCATGCCACAACAACAACAACACATAAATAGCAGGGAAATTCATATGGAAGTGTATAACTAATATGGACTTGTCATTTAGATATCATGGAATCATGTAATTATGGGTTTCTAGCATCCTAGGCATTTTATCAAACACCTTGCATTCATTCTTTAAAGCATAGGTGGATTTCATACTTGCATCACATCAAACCACCTAAAGTTCATGTTTTTCAACTAACAACCACATATATTTCGTGAAAACATCTTTAGATATCATTTTGAAACTTAAACAACAATCATCAACATGTACATGCTTATATCACCACAAAAAGTTTACAAAATAACATTTAAAAACATGGTTCTTGAGCTCTATGAACGGATTGGATCCATAGATGAACACTACGCATACCTTAGATAGAGAATTCGTGGAATCTAAGGTTGAATTTGCTTGAAGCTTGAAACCCCAATGGAAACCCTAGACCTGTTCTTGACTGAATTTTGATAAAATTAATGTAAAGGGATAATTTGGGGCTTCAATCCCGTGTTTAAAGAGTATATATAGGTTTTTGGGAATTTACCATATTGCCCTTGAGGTGTTTAAAATGACACTAAAAACTACTTAAAATTTATCCCAATTTAGGGTCCCGACGCGATGCGGAGCTTGGTAAAATGCCAATTATTGCGACCTGGAAGCTTGGTGTGAAGCAGGGCTATTAAGAAGGCTTTCTGGAAGTTGACAAGTTCCATTTTGGCCTCCGGCGAGACGCGCCATGCACTGAAATGACATTCGTCTTACAACAGAAACTTAAAATAGCCATAACTTCTTCACCGGGTGTCCGTTTTAGGCAAATTTGGTATTGACGGAAAGATTATTAAATTATCTATCCATTGATAGGTCATGGGATAAAAAAATTCGTTGTATAATGAGAGATATTCTCATTTGAAGTTGACAATACCAATATCCTCCTCAAGAATTCAATCGGTAAGGAATGTTTTGATTCGCATAATAGCTAGGACATATTTGAGACCTTAATTTACACCAACCTTTATCATAAAAATACAAAGGAACCATGATGTAATATGCATGAGATTGAAACATGGAGATAATATTGAGTTGGATTTTTTGGGGTATTATAATATCTCCCCCTTGGGAACATTCATCCTTGAATAAGACTTAACTGAGAGGGAAGAATAAGAAAAGCCGAACATGAACTGAAAATGAAGGAATAAAAAATGATCTCATGACTAACATGCTAAACATACTAAACTCATGCATATATGACGCATGGATAACTGGTACATGGATGCGTAACTTAGCAATCTGATAAACTGAGCTTCTCTAGATAAGAATTCATATCTGATGCATGACCTTATAATTGAACTGATACATAATTGCATGACTAAGTCTGCAATGGTAATAGACACCATGTTTAAACTGGGGACATGAACATAAATCTAAATAGGCTTAAGGAGAACTGTTACCTTGAGCTTGATCTGAATTTGCAGAGAAGTTGTGAGGATACTTGGTATGCATATCTATTTCTATTTCCCAAGTAGCTCCCTCATGAGAATGATTTCACCAAAGAACCTTAACTAGAAGGACTTCTTTGTTCCTTAATCGACGAGTCTAATAGTCTATTATTTTGACTGGAATCTATTCATAAGAGAGGCTATTCTGAATGTCAATGATCTGAACAGTGACTACAATTGCTGGGTCACCTATGCACTTCTTGAGCAAAGAGACATGGAAGACTAGATGAACTAAGGCTAGATCTGAAGGCAATTCTAGCTCATAAGCTACCTTGCTAAAGCGACTGAGAATCCTGAAGGGACTGACATATCGGGAACTGAGTTTCCCTTTCTTGCCGAACCATTCACTCCCTTTATGGGAGAGATGTTAAGATAGACATAGTCATTGACCTCGAACTCGAGATCCTTCCTACAAATATCTGCATAAGACTTCTGTTAGCTCTAAGCAGCCCGAAGTCTCTCTCTGATCAACTGAACTTTCTCTACGGCGTCAAATACTAAGTCAGGACCGATGACTGAGGCCTCACTAACTTTGAACCAACTAATCAGAGATCTACATCTACTACCATAGAGATCTTCAAATAGAGACATCTGAATACTGGAATGATAACTATTATTGTATGCAAACTCAATCAAGGCCAAGTGGTCATCCCAACTTCCCTTGAAATCAATTGCACATGCCCTTAGCATATCTTCAAGAGTCTGAATGGTCCTTTCTTCCTTACTATCTGTCTGAGGATGAAACGCTGTACTGAGATAAACTTGGGTACTGAGACCCTTTTGGAATGCTTTCCAAAAGTAAGAGGTGAACTAGGTACCTCTGTCTGAGATAATAGATGAGGGAACATCGTGTAATCTGACCAACTCCCTGATGTAGAGTTTGGCATAATCCTCAGCTGAATAGGAGGTACGAACTGGAAGAAAATGGGCTGACTTAGTCATTCTATCTACAATGACCTAAACTGAATCATGTTGATGACGAGTTCTAGGCAAACCCTTCATAAAGTCCATGTTCACTTCTTCCCACTTCCAAGTAGGAAGGGTGAACTCCTGCATGGAACCACTAAGTTTTTGATGCTCTATCTTAATATGCTAATATGTAGAGAACTTAGCCACAAACTATGCAACATCACTCTTCATCACACTCCACCAATAGATCTCCCGTAAATTATGGTACATCTTAGTGGCCTCTGGATGAATGGAGTATCGTGCACCATGAGCTTCTGCAAGAATTCGTTGCCTCAAGTCATCTACACCTGGAACGCACAAATGACCTTGACAACGAAGAACACCATCTCCTCCTTGGGAGAAAACTTGAACTTTCTGATTCTGAATTGACTCTTTTATCTTGACAAGGCTAAGATCCATGTTTTGCTTTTCTTTCACCTTGGAAACAAGAGATAACTCTGAACTACTCTGAACACATATACCACCCTCTGAAGAGTCGACTAAGCGGACGCCTAGTCTAGCAAACTGATGGATTTCATGAGCTATTTTTTCTTGCTATCCTTAACGTGAGAAATACTGCCCATGGAGATTCTATTGAGAGCATCGGCCACAACATTGGCCTTACCCGAATGATAAAGAACACTCATGTCATAGTCCTTCAAGAGCTCTAACCACCTTCTCTGATGAAGATTGAGATCTTTTTGAGAAAAAACATACTGGAGACTCTTATGATCTCTGAAAATGTCTACATGAACTCCGTAAAGATAATGCCTCAAAATTTTCAAGGCAAAAATGCGGCTGCTAACTCAAGATCATGAGTAGGATAATTCTTCTCATGGGGTTTTAATTGTCTGGAGGCGTAGGCTATGACCTTACCATGCTGCATGAGGACACAACCTAAAACCACTATGGATGTATCACAATATACTACGAAACCCATCTGAACCATCTGGAAGAGCTAGAACTGGAGCTGTAGTGAGTCGAGTCTTCAAATCCTGAAAACTCTTCTCGCATGAATCCGACCACTGAAACTTGACCTTTTTCTGAGTCAATCTGGATATAGGAGATGCAATAGAAGAAAATCCCTCGACAAACCATCTGTAATAACCAGCCAAACCCAAGAAACTCCTGATATCTATTGGAGATACGGGTCTGGGCCAGTTTCTTACCGCTTTGATTTTCTAAGGATCTACTCTAATGCCCTCACCAGAAATAATATGGCCAAAGAATGCAACTGATCTTATCCAAAACTCTCATTTACTGAACTTGGTGAATAACTGATGATTCCTGAGGGTCTGAAGAACAATTTTGAGATGGTCTGAATGATCAAGCTCAGTGCGAGAATAGACCAGAATATCATCTATAAAGACTATGAAGAATATGTCCAAGTACTACTTGAACACATGGTTCATCAAGTCCATAAAAGCTATAGGGGCATTGGTTAGACCAAAGGACATGACTAGAAATTCAAAGTGACCATACCAAGTACGGAAAGCTGTCTTCGGGATGTCACATTCTCTAAATCTGAGCTGATGATAGCCTGATCTGAGATCTATCTTGGAGAAATAACTGGCACCCTAAATTTGGTCGAACAGATCATCTATTCTAGAAAGTGAATACTTATTCTTGACCGTAACTTTGTTGTGTTGACGGTAATCAATACACATTCTGAGAGAACCATCTTTCTTGCGCATGAATAAGACTGGCGCACCTCATGGGGATAAACTGGGCCTGATGAATCTCTTATTTAAGAGATCCTTTAACTGATCTTTCATTTCCTTAAGTTTTGCTGGTGCCATTCTGTATGGCGGGATAGAGATAGGTTGAGTATCTGGGAGAAGGTCTATGACGAAGTTTATTTTTCTTTCGAGAGGAATGCCTAGAAGATCTTCGGGAAAGATATTTGAATATTCACTAACCACTGGGACTGATTTGAGATTGGGAGATTCAAAACTAGAAATCATTTTCCTTACCCGGAGGTAGGAAATAAACTGACCCCTGAATGCTGAAACACTACTCTTCCACTCTAAGGTGGGCTCATTCGGGAACTAAAACTGAACTATCCTATTTCTGCAGTTGACTGTGGCATAGCATGAATGAAGCTAATCTATGTCGAGAATAACATCAAAGTCCATTATCTCTAACTCGACTAAATATACTGGCATGGATTTCTGAAATATCATAATCGGGTAGTTCCTGTATACCCTCTAGGCTATGATAGTTTTGCCCACTGGGGTAGAGACTGAAAAAGGCTCTTCTAAAATCTCTGGACTGATTCCAAAATCTTCTGCTATGTATGGAGTAACAAAAGACAAGGATGCACCTAAGTCTAGCAAAGCATAAACATTAACATGGAAAATTCATAATGTACCAGTAACGACATCAGGAGAATTTTCCTGATCCTTTCAGGTATGAAAATCATAGAGTCTATTTGGGCATTTCCCACTAGTACCACTGGAAGTGGCACCCTACTGGTTCGGGCGATCGAATTGAGCTGTAGAACGAATTTTCTGACCCTGATGACCTGACTGCAGACACTCTCTAATCCGGTGGCCAGGATTGCTATAACCAAAATAGGCATCACTACCGGCTCTGCAAATACCCTTGTGGTTCTTACCATAAGACTAAGAAAAGGGATTTGTTCGGGCATTGCTAACACTACCCTGAGATTTAGAGCCTGGCGCTTTGTCTCTATTACCGTCTCTGAATTTTGGCACTGAGGCACTAGCGGAGGAAGGTGCTAGAGCTGTTGGCTTGGGATGAAACTGCAAACGGTTCCCTTCCTCTGATTTGGGCTGAGCAAAACTAAAACTGCCTGATTTTGCTCTCTTTTTATACCTCTCTCTAGTCCTAACCTTCTTCTCCTCTATCTACTGAGCATAGGTTATGAGTCTAGCTAAGGTCATATCACTATTCAATATCACAGATCTATACTCATTCACCATGCTATCGTTTACCCCTGACACGAACTTGCTTATCTTAGCCCTATTGTCTGCAACCACATAAGGGACATACCTGGCTAGCTGAGTAAATTTGAGAGACTACTCCCTAACCGTCATATTTCCTTGCCTGAGTTTGATGAACTCAAGAACTTTGGCTTCCCTTAGCTCTTAGGGAAATAATCTATCTAAGAAAGCCGTGAAAGAATCTGTCTAAGAAAGCCATGATAAATTTCTCCCACCTAATGGGACCTGCGCCATCTACCCTCTCAGACTTTCACTATTTGTACCAAGTATGAGCCACATCTTGCAACTGATATACGACTAACTTAGCACTCTGAACAAAAGTAACACCCATGATGTCAATGACCTTTTAAACTTGGTCAATGAACTCCTGAGGGTATTCATCAAACTTAGACCCATGGAAAAATGGAGGGTTCATTCGGGTAAAGTCCCGAATCCTAGCTACTATAGAATTTGCCACTAGATTGTCCGGAATAGCTGGTGGCCTTTTATTTTAGGCAGCCACAGACTGAGAAAGTGTGATGAATGCAGCTCTAAACTCCGCATGAGAAAATATTCGCCCAAAGGATCTTTGGGATGAGGAGCTGGCTGGTTTCTTCTCTTTGGGTCCATATTCTGAGACAAGAGAAGAATGGATTAGACTGGGAGTTTAACTTGAGATTATGCTCACTAGTATGACATGAATACTAAAAGAAGGGAAACTGTTCCTAAAACATCTTATAGCCTCCTTTACATAAATGTGGCGCGCAACAAACCCATGCACAAGACTCTACTAGATGTAGCTTTCAGAATTCCTAGGACTCTACTGAAACTTAGGCTCTGATACCAAGTTTGTAACGCCCCGATTTTCTGAATCGAAATGCTACACGATGCTCATGACCTCGAGGGACCACAAGCTAACCTATGACTGATATTTGTACCTGTATATGTAGGCCATAAGGTTCAACTGAAGAGATAGAGTAACATCCATGGGGTAATGAATACCCAAAACAACTGAATATAAAACTGAATACTGAATCTAATAGCTAAATTTGACTAAATCTGAAAGCCTCTAAGTACTGTCTGAATAAGGAGTTGAAGGAAATGTCTCCAACTAACTCTGTAAAACTGAACTAAAGTAATAAATAAATAAATCAAATCTTATTATCCTCGGATAGATGAGGAATCACTACAACACTGCGACTGGAAAGCTACTTCTGGTCTGGAATTCATGGTTCAGAACCTATGGTGTAACATGAAAATAAAGCACCATAGCATAAATACGTCAGTACAACTAGAGTACTGAGTATATAAGTGAGGTACGCTAATGAAAAGGGTTTACATGCATGAATAATGTTAATTAACTGACTGATATAAATGTAAGAGTACAAATATACATACATAGTAACTGAGATCATGAGTACATGGTAGCTAAATCTGTACACTAATACATGATTGGAACTGTAGTTCTGATAACATAAGCGACTGTGTCTGATAGTCCTGAATCTAGTAGTACTCTCTGAGTCCTGTGCTATAACTGAATTTTATTGTATCTAATAGTCCTGGTATACTGATATCTGAAGAATTATCTGAGTTCTTTTACTGAGACTGTTACTAAAACTATGGGAGGTAGTTTTTTAATCGACATGCCTCATGTATACCATTACGGCTAAGTTGGGGTCCAATCTCTGCCCCGACTGGAGGGTTGTCAATACCGCACCATTGGTAAGGACAGTTGTGAGTAACCCTTATCTGGCAGGTACTCAAAGTGAGAACGGTGGGACCCTAAACTGATAGGTTAAGCCACCTTATCAACCCTAATCTGATAAGTTAAGATGTCTCAACCTATGCTGGCTACGTAGTTCTAGAACACAAAGATGACTGCTAAGAATCACACCCTGAACTGGCAGGTGACTTCCCATCCTTGGGCTCACTCGATGCTAACTTCTACTCCCATCTGAAGGGACTGAACATGATTCAGGTGGCTGTACATGGACTAAATAACAGACATCCGTTGACTGATAGAGTAGTACTATTATCTGAGAGTTAACTGAGATCATGAGATTTCTGATGTTTCCTGAGTCACAGGACTGACTGAGTTCTATAGAGTATAGCTTAACTGAGATTTATTGAGGCACATGACATGGATATAGGCACACAACTATATTTTTTGGGTACGAATACCCCCAGGACTCGATAGAAGGAAACTGGCACACATGACATGACTTGATCACAAGATTAGTGTCAACAATTCACAATATTATAAGTAGGGAATAGTATACTTCATGTATTTATTCACATCTCAACATGATAGGGAGAGCATGGATACATTTCGTGTATATAATTCATATTTCCATTATCACACATTCTTCATGCCACAACAACAACAACACATAAATAGAGTATAACATTTGTACCTATAATTATTTTTTTTTATATTTCATTTATTTGTTGAGTTATTTCATGTAATTTTCAAAGGCTTCAACTTATTTTATGTTGTCTATGAATATAATTTAATCCTTATTTTTGAACATGTTAATTGAAATAGAATACTAGATTTAATTATCGCAACAGATAATACATCTGCTGTAACAGACGACATATCTTATCAAATAGATTTAGACATATGTTGCAACATGAGATGAAACATGTAGGTCATATGCTGGAAGTTATATAACAGGTCTTCCTACTTTCTTGATTTGTTCCAACAGATTACCTATCAGTTGCAATAGATAGATTATATATTGCAACAAATTAGATATCTGTTGTGACAGATAGACGGGGAAACATCTACATAATACAACAAATGACCAACCTATTCCAAAAGATAATCAATCTTTCACAATAGGTACTATATCTGTTACAACAGATATACTATCTGTTGCATTATAAAAATTCAACTATCCGCAGATATAAAAATTATTTCCATAACATGTAAAGTAAAGTGAAGTGGCTTGAAATAAAAAATTATTATCATGGTGATCTCTGTCTTTGTACATATTATTCTTTATACACGGGCTTCAACTATTTAGTTAGGTCATCTGCTAGAAATTATATAACAGGTCTTCCTACTTTCTTATTTTTCCGAACAGATTACCTATCAGTTGTAATAGATAGATTATATGTTACAACAGATTGAATATCTGTTGTGATAGACAGACTAGGAAACATCTATTAATGCAACAGATGATGAACCTATTGTAATAGATAATCAATCTATCACAACAGGTATTATATCTGTTACAACAGATATACTATCTGTTGCATTATAAAAATTCAACTATCCGCAGACATAAAAATTATTTCCATAACATGTAAAGTAAAGTGAAGTGGCTTGAAATAAAAAAATGTTAACGTGTTTGTTTCAATATTTGTACATATTTTTTTTATGCACGGGTTCCAACCATTTAGTTAGTACCCCATAATCCCAGACCTATTCCATCTTTTCCACAACAGCGTCGCACATACCAGTCATTTCTATGCCCGTCAGTAAACACTCGATGTACGCAAGCGAGTACGGCTCGCATGCTACACCAATTTTATTTTTGGGAGCTCGATGTTCTTATTTCGACCTTCAAAATCCCATGATTGCTTCATCAAGACTTCAGTCAGCAAATGATCCATCAACTTACTCTACATGAACAACTTGGGCAATAACTTCAAGAGTGGCTGCATGTGGGCTAAAAACGTATCCTCGCTAAAGATAGGTAAGTTGCAGTCATAAATCTTAATATTTCCCTCGTAGAGTAGTATCTCAACGGTGAGGAAATGCTTGACTTCCACGTTCATGAATGCAAGGATTCTCTTTGCCTTGGTCTAGTTCTTACCGTGTGGATATGGCCTCTTCCCTCTAACATATTTAATCTCTTCTTCATCCCATTGGAATGTAGAAACTTACTTATCGAATCCTGGGCAACTGAAATCAGCTAGCTTACCGAGATCAGTGTACCTATCTTTGAAATTATTGTAGAAGTTGAGGTCTATTATCCCATCGGCAGTATCATAAGCATCGGGTACGCTAATTTCCTGCCCCTCATGAGGCAGAGATTTCATCAACATACTGTGGTATAAGAAGACAGTTTTTAAATAGGTTAGTAATTGTAAAAAATAAAAACACAGTGGAAAGAATTCGATGTAGAGGGTCCTATGAATCAGTCATAGATTACCTAGCCAACACAACTTATGCAACAGATGTGTATATGTTGCAACAGAATACCAAGTTATTGCAACAGATTGCACATCTGTTGTGTAGATTCTTCTTTGTGGAGTAGATTGGAAGGCTAGGTTAGCAAAGGTAAACTTACATTGTCCTCATATAGCACACGTATATTTGTCATATTAGTGAAGTATTTGGCATCCAATGAATGCATGGTGTATTCTTTTTGAACCTTCATTCTACAATTCATGATTTCTTGTAGTTCCTTCTTACCAAGCGCCGTGAATATATCCACTTTCTTCAGTGGACCCTGAAATTTAACAACTTTTGGAAATGGAGAAGTTAAAGTTTTTGATATTTTCAGAACAAAGAGAATTTGTCTAATTTTTCTTCTCTTCCTCCTAACCGCCACTGTAGGAGTGTATGGCTCCTTTACCTCATTGGATAATATAACACCCCTCCTGGATTTCAACATCTTGAAAGCTTCAGAAATAGACTCTAGGTTTCCAAGGAGTTTATTCTCTCTGTCCTTGCACACTTCGTATTTGCAATGAGAACATGAGGGTAAGGAGGGGTGAGAGGGACCACTATAAGTGTAAGAGGAACCGTTGTAGGGGTGAGAGAGACCTGTGCAAGGGGTGTTTCAAAAGTATTTACATTTTACTAATCTCCAATATGCTTATAATCACAACTGGAAGAAGCAGCAACATCAGGATGGCTGCCACCATCATAAACAACTCTACCAGTAATACCCCCAGAAGAAGCACCCGAATCTATTGCAGTTTGAGGTTGGTCGTGAAGAGCTTTAATATTAGGCTAACCTTGCTTTACTGCTCTTCTTATGGATGTTGCTCCAGCTAATTGCTTATTTATTAACTCCACCGTTGGGTCTTCTTTTGTATCAACAAGACCCAGAGTAACAAAAAAGTCATCTCCAGCCCATCAATAGTAGGCACGATCTAAGGATGCACAACCTATAAGAAAATAGGAGGCATTTAAATCATATAATAATAATATTTTACAGTCATTTGGGTTACATAGATGTTAAAACAGCCAACTTATGCAATAGATGATCTAGCTCCTGCAATAGCTAATCTGTATGTCGTAATAGATTGATAATATATAGCATCAGATTACTCATTTGTTGTATATTTTGCATCTGAAAAGGTAATCTGTTGAGTCGGTTTAAAGAACTAAAGCAACAGATGGTTAATCTGTTGCAAAATATGGATCATCTATCATAACAGATTATCCATCTATTGCACCAGTTATAGTTGATAGGTAATCTGTTGCAACAGATGACCCATCTGTCGCAGCAGATAGAACATTTGTTTCAATATCTTTCTTTAGGTAAATTATTTTAGTTGAAATAAGATGTACTATATCATCCGGAGGGTTAAAGAGATTAGCCTTCTTAATATATTTTTTGCTGCTCTTTATTGCTGCCAACCATCTAAGGATCCTTGGATGAGAAACCTTATCCAGGTAATCCTTGAACTACATTCGGAGGGGAGGAATGGCTTCACATGCCCAAGCCTAAAAAATATAAATAGGATACAAGCAAAGAAAGTCATAATAACTATATTCAATATAAATTAATGGATGAGTAAAAAGAGGGATCAATTTTACCATAAAAGCCCAGGGAAGGCCGTATAATGTGGTCGTCTTGGGTATAACTTTGTCAGTATATACTTGAAGTCAAGTAGTAGCTGTCATATTCCAGGGATAATCATTGAATTTCCCAAAATCATTAGCAAGCACCAACAAACCATGTTCTATGACTTTCTTGACGTCTCTTGCCAATAAAACAAAATGGATAAACCAAACTAAGCACAATTTCTCCCTGTAGTGCTTTGGTATATTTTTATTCTCGAGATCCACCATAAAATCCTTCCATTTGTAGCTAGGTCCAACAATGTACAACAACCCATCTTTTTTACCTTGCATTTGTTGGACCCTTTGTGTGGTGTTTCCTTGATGAGAGGTTCTTTTAGATTATCGCATCTCAAGCCCGTCACTATGTTAAACTCTTTCAATCCAAAACAAACCGGTATGCCATAGTAGTTGATCCATACTTCATCAATCTTTTTTCTTCCCTCCTTCCCCACATACTTGATCCTCTGCTTGAGAAGGCCATATACCATGCTCATTGGGAAATGGAGAGTGCGGTCCTCAGACAGCTCAAGAAAGTATACAAAGTAACTCTTCTTAAAAGGTCCATTTATGTTTTCATTATTCATAATACTCCTAAGTTCGTTAAAAGGTTCTCCCAACTGAAATTTAAGTACAAGATCACCAAATACTGCGTTAGACCTATTCATCGGCATCGCAACTCAAAACTTGTTAATACCAATGGTTTTGACAGAATCATGCTAGGATTTCAATATTTTTTCATGCCCCATTGGTGAGGAGGATTTATCACTTTCCTCGGCTTATTTTTCCTTGACTGAGATTGTTCTAGAAGTTCTTCCAAAACTATCTATACTCTAGCCTTTTTTGTTTGGTGATCAGAAGTTGATCCACTTTATCCACTTTTGGTTTCTTATCTTTTGGGAGACATCTTTTAACTACAAACAATAAAGAAACAAAAAATACATTGCCTTTGATGTCTGCATAATTTTTTAAATAAAGGTAAGTTAAATTTCAATAAATTATTCTATGCCACATTCCAAAAAAAAAACTCCAACGGATAACCCATGAATTGGAACAGATGGGGAATCGGTTTAAGAACCTATTTAATATATCCCAATAGATCTTCCACCCGTTGCAACAGATGGATCACTACCACCACAACCAATACCACCACTAATTCTACCAAGACCACCACCAATGCCACCAATACCAAAACCAAGACCGCCGACACCACCAACAAAAATATAAATATCGATACCACTAAAAACAGCCACCAACAACACCATAAACACCATCCAACAATTCAACGACAGTCAATAAAACGCTGAGACAAAAACTAGGATTTTCTCGGGTGATTTCTACCTTTTTAGCATCAAAACACAAAATTGTTAACTCATTCTCGAAGATAATATAACTAAGCTTTCTTTTTCATCATTAACTAAAAAATCCTAATTTTTAAAATAAAAAACAAATGTAGAACTCTTCTCGAACTCTGTTACCAGCAAAGACAGAGAAAATGATGGATACAAGAGAGAATAAAGTAAAAAATAACGACTATTTGGTTGAAAATGGAAAGAAAATTGATCTACTTTGAAGGGTTGAGACATATGTTGAGTAGTTGTTGTCTATATTATTAAGAGAGAGAGAGAGGAGTGAGAACTTGAGATTTGAACTGAGGAAAAGTTTTTCCAGCAAATGGATGATTTGTATGGGTTGATTTGTAATTTTTGAAAAGAATGACAAGTTTTAAAATTGTTAATTTGGTCTGAATTGATCTTAATTAATTTTTAAAATTTCAAAAGATATAGTTTTTAAAATATTAAGTTAATGAGAACTTATTTCAACTCAGAGTGATCGATCGACGACTCAGGTTGGGATGAACGCAACACCAACACCATGCAAATGCAATAACTCAATTGAAGTTGTTATTGACCCTGTGATCTCATTCATTCATCCCTAGTTCAACCTAAATCAATGTAGGTACTATTATTAATCTTAACATTAAGTTAATAAGAACTCATTTCAATTCAGAATGATCGATCGATGACTCAGGTCGAGATGAACGCAATACCAATACCATGCAACTACAACAACTCAATTGAAGTTGTTATTGACCCTGTGAGATCATTCATTCATCCCTAGTTCCACTTAAATCAATGTAGGTACTATTATTAATCTTAACATTAAGTTAATGAGAACTCATTTCAACTTAGAGTGATCGATCGACAACTCGGGTCTGGATGAATGCAATACCAACACCATGCAAATACAACGACTCAATTAAAGTTGTTGTTGACCCTATGAGATCATTCATTCATTCCTCGTTTCACATAAATAAAAATAGGTACTATTATTAATCTTAACATTAAGTTAATTAGAACTCATTTCAACTCAGAGTGATCGATCGACGACTTGGGTTGGTATGAATGTAATACCAACACCATGCAAATGCAATAACTCAATTGAAGTTTTATTGACCCTGTGACCTCATTAATTAATCCCTAGTTCAATCTAAATCAATGTAGGTACTATTATTAATCTAAACATTAAGTTAATAAGAACTCATTTCAATTCAGAATAATCGATAGATGACTCGGGTCGAGATGAATACAATACCAATACCATGCAACTGCAACAACTTAATTGAAGTTGTTATTGACCCTGTGATCTCATTAATTCATTCCTAGTTTCACCTTAATCCATGTAGGTACTATTATTAATCTTAACATTAAGTTAACGAGAACTCATTTCAACTTAGAGTGATCGATCAATGACTCAGGTCAGGATGAATGCAATACCAATATCATGCAAATGCAACGACTTAATTAAAGTTTTTGTTGACCCTATGAGCTCATTCATTCATCCTTAATTCCACCTAAATCAATTGCAATAAAATCTATTGCAAAAAATGACCAAGCTGTCGGATATTTTCAAATAGATATTATATCTATTACAACAGATGACATATCTAATTTAATTATCAAATAGACATTTGCATCTATTGTGACAGATGAGAAAGTTATTGGAAATTTTCAAAAAAATATTGATATCTGTTGTAACAAATTATATATCTGATTTAGTTATTAAATGGACATTTGCATCTGTTGTCACAGATGACTGAGCTGTTGGAATCTTTCAAAAGATATTTATATATATTGCAACAGATGACACATCTGTTTGATTTTTTTTTAATTTTAAAGGAAGTTTCTATCCGAGTAGATAAAGTAGTACTACTAAAGGCGGTAAAAATGTTTCTTGGATAACTCAAAAATCTCATTGACTAGTCTTGTCTTGTCTTTTCAATGTTAATCGTTTTGTTCCTCGTGCCCCTCAAATTATTAATAAATATTAATTAATGAATATTGAAACCCCTAATACTTCATTTCATATTAGTTGGCCCCTATTGACTTGGTACACCTATTAAGAAAATATTAATTAGGGGTTTATTTTATCAAATTGGCCTTATTAATTATGCTTTGAAAATAAAAATTTGAATAAATACACTTTGTTTAGTCATTGAGTATTAAGGGTAGTACATCTAGAAATTAGAATTATCTCATCTCTCCTTTAACTCTAAATTTTTTTTATTCATCTCTCATCTTTTTCTTTCTCTCCTCTTTAGGGTTATCACAACTTTCTTTCTCTCCTCTTTCTTATAAAGATCCTTTTAGATCTAAACCGATCAATATCTTAGATTTCTCAACTGAAATTGTTGTTTTGATCCCCTTTTGACATTAAGGTATGGTTCACTATTGCCCTTTTATCCTCGTCTTTTTCTTTGCAAGTTATCTATATCTATTTTTTTATTTAATTACCATTTACCCATATCATATTTATTTAAAAATTTGAAGAAACTTTTAATTGGTGAATAAATGAATTGAGAATTTTTATACAATATGCGAAAAAGTCATCTGTTGGGAAAAGTTTAGAAGCCTTATTGGCAGTATCATTTTTTATATGTATTTTATTTGTTTATTTGTTGAATACTTTTATTGATGTTGTTGGTGGGATTAGCATTGTTGGAACTTATGGTATGGTGTTCTTGATGGTTTTGGAACATAAGCTATTGCTTCTTTGTTTTTAATGATGCTGCTGGAACAAATATTGTTGTTTTCTTTGTTGTTGATGTTTTTTATTTGTTGTTTCTTTGTAGTTTATGTTGTTGTTGATGTTATAATAGATGGAGCAACTATTGGAACAAATCAACCCACCAGCAAGGCTGGTTTGATATATTCCAATAGACTCTATATCTGTTGCATCAAACTCCACATCTATTGAATCAAACTCCACTTCTGATGCAATAAACTCCTCATGAGATGCAATAGGATCCTCTAATGTAATAGACTCTACATCTACTGCAAAAGATGGATAATGTTCTTTCTATGACATTAATTTGTTCCCTCTTCTTTGTAGATATAAGGAATTAAAAGTTGATCAACTTTTTCCTGACCATCACAAGAGACTGTAGTAAAGATGGATTCAGAGAAATAAACTACATACAGATAAAATCACTTCATATGTGAGAGATATGTATTACTGATAATGATATCATAGAAACACACATAGAGTACACAGATTTTGTGAATTTTAGTTTTACCGATTAGTCATAGATCATTCAAAAAAGATATCTGAAATTTCAAGTTTGGTAGGTCCGAACTGATAAGGCTAAGGGATCATGAATATGGTTCTGATACCCTGTTAAGATTTAATGTCGGTTGTTGCTCATGTTTATTTGTTAAGCATTGTGAAGGGATCTAGTTTTGGTGTCATTGTAAAGAGATTCAATAGCGATTGGACTAATTTTTAGAGTGCATTGGACTCTAAGAAGGCCTTCGAAGCCTAGAACTGCATCTAACAAGAATGGAAAACCAATATAGTTATCGCCCTAGCCCAAATTTACATAGTTTGGTATATTGGGGTGATGATTATACTCCAGAAGTTACATTAGAAGAATTTCTTCAAGGGAAAATGAGTGGTTGATGAAAGACTATATCATATGAGAGCTAATTAAAGAGGATACATAGGGTAGAAAGTAACTTCTAGCGAATCTGGCCGATGAAATTATCTTAAAACACGAGAAATTTGTATCAAGTGCAAATATGCAAGTGTATACGGTAAAGTAAATTCGTTTGTTGTATATCTAAGATAAAAATAATGCAGATGGTCACTTTGCTAGTGTAACACCCCAAAGTTTTTCTTAGATAAATTTTGTCCCTAAAATATCAAGCATTGGATTATATAATGATTTATACTTATTTACCTATAGAATCCCTTAATTCAACTTTCCATTAGGTAGATAACTGAATAAGCTTTCCGTCGATATAAGATTCGTCCAAAATAGACACTCGGTGAAGAAGTTATGGATATTTTATGTGCTAATCGTAAAACATCGTTATTCTGGTGTTTAACGCACCGTGGAGAGGGTTTAATTAGAAATTGTTAAGTTCCAGTGGGACATCACAATAGTGGCATGTTGCGTATGATCCCAATTTCCCATTCGTCAATTTCCAATGAGCCACCGCGATAGTGGCGCATCGCGGTGGCCTATAAAATTGGGTTTCCAGTTTAATTTTTTCCAGCTTCATTCAGAAGTTAACAAGGGTAATTTGGACTTTTTCCAAGCCTCTTAAAACATCCAAATAGTAGATTAAGACCTCTACAAGTAGAATATATGAAATTCTTAAGATTTTCCTCAAAACAAAAACCCTAGTTCATATACTTCTCCTCCACGAAACTCAAGATTCAACCATGGATTTTCAAAATTGACTGAAGATTTGGAATCCTCAAACCGTAGGCTTCAAGGATCATCCCTTATTCTTCATAATTGAGGTACGTGGGATTTATCCTAAAAACTACATGGGTATAAAATTGTTAAAGCATGATTTAAAGGTTTTGATGCATGTATTTTATGGGGCTTTTGAAAACTATATTATTGATTATGCATTTTGAAAGTTTCAATGCTACTATTGCTTTGGGCTTGTGGTCTTTTCCCCTAAATTGATTTAGATATATATGTATATGTATGAATTTGAGATTTAAGATTGTTGAGAGCATAAATTATGAACTCCCTCTCTTATATTGAATTAAAGATTATGGTTTTGTGATTTGAAATATATTTTTGCAATATCTTTACATTTGAACATGATTTGGAATTTTTGAGAGGGTGTTTCTTGATATCAAATATTCTTGTGTGTATGAGAAAGAATTGTATGTGTTTACATGAGGTTTGAGAAAAAAGATTCATTAAATTGAATTATTGAAATACTAGTCTCAAAACTTGTGTTTTGAATACAAAGATTTATGATAGACTAATAATGGCTCAGAGATGTGACTTGCAAGTCAATGGTATGACGATACCATATGTATTTATGCCATAACAGATTATGTTTTCAGAGCATGTTTTCAGAGTATGTTTTCAGAGACTGTATGTTTTGATAGAGTTTTAAAAAGGGGCTTAAAGAGGGTTAGGTGGTTACCCGAAAAAGGCACAAGTTTAAGCAACTCTTAGACTGAAACCGTATTTGCCGATACGGGTAGATTATTATTGTACGCTGGTGATGGCCTCCTGTCATAGTAGATTCAGAGACTACGACCCTTGCGGCACACTTGGATTGGGGGCTTCAGTGCCGAGTTAATGACAGTTTCCATATAGCCCATGAAATTGTTTAGAGTTGTAGGGTATACCATCTAGCGCAGAAGTAACATAGATTTCTTAGAGTTGAGATGATTTTTACAGAGTCTTTAAAATGCCCATGTGAATTCTTACTATTTGATATACTTATGAACTGTTTTAAATTGCTCTCAGATATGTTGAATAATAAATGATTATTTTGGATATACTCTGCATACCAGTACATCTGTATTGACCCCCTCCCCCTACCTCTCAGGTTTCGAGACTCAGTCTAGGGGTCTAGATAAGCAGTAGATAATTCAGACAGCTGATCAGATTATGCAGTGGTGAGCCTTCTCTATTCCATAAGGCTTGTATTTTTAGATTATGTCACTTATTTCAGTTTTGGTCTATTGGGGGCCATGTCCCAGTTTCAGATAGTTGTCAGATTTTCATGTAGTAGAGATTTTGCAGACTGAGTCAGATGTTATTTAGATGTAGTTGATTTACTGTTTCCATACTTATGTTGAATTCAAAATTGACCGTGTTTTCGTAGAAGATTATGTTTCTGCATCTTCTTTTATTATATGAATTTTGTGCATGATTACCAGATATAGAAGGGCATTTTGGGCCTTCATGTTTCGGGATGTTCATCATGGCCAGGCCCTAGTTCGGGTTGTGACAGCTAAGGAACTGCGACTAGGTAGTGTGGTCGGGATTATCACCTAGATAGAAAATAGCAGAAGAACAAAAAATTTCCTTAAGGGAATCGAGGGTTGAAATGTTATACAGTATTTCTAGAAAACTTCCGCCAACAGAAACTACAGTTAAAGTAAGGAATCTAAGTGAAAGCGGAAATTTATGAATTTTAAATTACATCCCATGCCTTCTTGTTTGTGGTTTCAATTAGGTCCACTGCTGTTGACCTGATAGGAAACACATATATTATTGAAAGGCAGATGAAGTGTCACTGCTTCATTAGTAATATGGTTATAATTGGTTAAGTTTTCTAGCCTTAACATGCTTTAAACATTCCTTGGAGAAGATTAGAGGCTTGCTTTAGTATGTGAATCCCGATAATTTTCAAGTTTACCGATTTGGTTTTCAAGTTTTTCGTTGCCATCTTTGAATTTTGTATAGAGTTCCTAATTTCTTGTGAGCTCGATCAGTAAAACTACCTTCAAAGTTGTGGCATTGTAGAATCCCTTCAAAAAACCTTCTTTAGAAGCCTTAAAGGATATATGAAGGGTCGCTATATATGTTTTTAGGTGAAAATATATTGATGCACAGTGAAGATGTAGTCCCAACAGTTAAATAGCTTACTTTTATCGAGCATTGCTCAATGCAGCTTGCTCAACCAATCTTCAAGGGTTTTGATAAATTATTTTGCAAGGAGTTACATAATTTTTGATCTAAACTAAGTATACTAAGCCTATCAAATGTTACGTAATTGCAGGCTCGTTACCCTATTAAAACGTTTGCCCGAGTTAGTGAATAGATTAAATGATCTCAATATCTCAACCTTTCTACTTATATCTCTTCTCCAATATAGAGGACAACATATCCGCCATACAAAAGTCTAATCCTTAACTAAAAATACTTTCCATAGAAAAAGTCTTTAGAAGGCTTGATTATTAGTCTCTCAATATCACTTTTATGACTTTCTTGACGTCTTTTCCAATTATATTGGAACTGAAAAACCAAACTAAGCACAATTGCTCGCTATGTCCATTCCAATATATTGCAAGAGATGTCTAGAAACTCATAAAAGTTATATTGAGAGATTACTAGTCATGCCTTCTACAGACTTTCGTTGTGGCAAGCATTTCTGGCGACGGTGTAGACTTTTGCATGATGGATATGTTGTCCTCTATATGGGAGAATAATGATCAATAGAAAGACAGAGATATTGAGATCATTTAATCTGTTCACTAACTCGGGGAAATATTTAGAGATCTTGCCCCTCCTTGCTTATTTTGTGCATGCAAATGTGAAGAGTACAAGACAAAACATGATGGAGTGATTAATACTGTTAATGCATTAACTGCTGATGTAAAGGAATTGATATCTAATAGTAGTGTTATTTGATCAAAGAGGATTTCAGTTTCATTTACTCCGTTACAGATTAAGGCTAAGAGGAGAAAGAAAGCAATTTCCGAGGCATTATCAAGTATTCGAAAAAGAAAATTTTTGGTTCTAAAAAAGGCGAGAAGATAAAAAAGGGAGGAATAGGAAGGAAAAAGTGAATGCTAGATTTAGTTCATCCTATATCATTATTCGAGTTACTCCATCTAATTTTGAGAGTTTTTTCTTTTTAGAATGGTGAGGAAGGCAGAATCTCCCCATCATTAGCTAATATCGGAAGCAAGACATCTGCTGTTATTGAACCACCAAACTGCCCTGTAAAGTTTGATAATCTAGAAGACGTCTTTGCTCGAGTTAGTCAACAGATTAAACGATCTCAATCACTTGGTTTTTCTACTGATCAATCTTCTCCCGTAGAGGATAAGATATAAACAGAACTACTTAACATAGCAAAAGCTGATATCGAGAGATTACTGATTATGTCTTCTCAAGACTTTCTTCTACCATAAAACTGTTCTGCATTGAGTGTTGCACTATCCATATATGCTGCAGCACTAAATTTATCAGCTGAGAGAGCTCTTGCCTTGGAAAAACTCAAAGAGAACCTTCCATACTTATCCTTGACCTTGCGTAGAGCTAAGAAGGATCAAAAGAAGTATTATAAGAAAACTGCCAAGAAAGTGGTCCTCGTTGACAAAATCACAAAAGATCAAGAGCTCTATACTGTTGCAATAGAAATGGCGTCTGTTGCAACTTCCTAGTCATCTTTTTATTCAATTTCATCGAGAGCATTAGATTTTTATAAACACTTCTTGGACAAAGAAATTGAGTTATACAAATAAGTGTTTAGAAAAATCTAATCTCTCGATGAAATTGTATAAACAAATGACAAGTTGCAACAGACGCCACATCTGTTGGAAAAGCAAACTGATATATCCATCTGTTGTAATAGATTGTCAATATGTTGTGAGTTATCTGACAGATGGAATATATTTTGCAATAGACTACCCATCTGTTAGATTTATTTTAAAGTAATTTTTTTTCTTTCTGAAATATAATAAAAAGATAAAATATTGTATTTAGATTCATTTTTTTAATTTACATATTCGAAAACTCACCATTTTTATTTAATTAAGGGATCTGAACAGTCATGGATTTTTATTTGACTAAGTTAAGTCACCCCTTCCAATTCAATCATTTTATAAATAGGAACCTCCGGCCTCCTCTCACTCGTTCATTCTACTAAACTAACAATACAAACATGACTGATCCAGATTCACATAAGAATATTCATATCGAGTCCTTGCAGAAACTTCAAAGGCAGTTTGATTAACTCCAGAGGGATTTGGCCGACTTCGGATCAAGGCTGAAGAAGGCCCCGCTGCTGCCGGATGAAAATTGTCTGATTGACAATAATAATAATAGTAATAATAATAATAATAGTAATGATAATAATAATAGTAGTAATAATAATTATGTTATGTTTTTTCTTTCTTTTAGCGTATGTATTTTCCTTTTTTATATCCTATCTACCAATAAGGGATTCAAAAGTCTATGTATATGTTTGGTTTGGTTTGGTCGACTTTGAATTTTTAATTCTTATTTAATATTTAACTATCATTCTATTTATTCCCTATTCTCATCATACCGATGGTTGGAGGTAGGGATTGAGCACTTATGGTAGCAGAGGGTGGTAAAAAGTCATGATGATTCTCCTAAAAATGTTTCGTTAATAAATAATAAGGAACTAAATTATATACACAATTTATAACCATAAAAGAAAGATTATTTAATTTAGAAAAAAGTCACAACATTGGATTAATTAAGTTATATGATAATTTGATTGTTAATAAAAAGGTAAATAGTCATGATTGTGATTTTTTGTCTAAACACATTCAACAAACAAAAACAAACAACGCTGCTAATGTATCAAATTCCTCATCTGTTGCGCCTGATGAATCAATTATTAGAAGAAATTAAAAAAACTCCTAAAACAGATGGTCGATTTATTGCAACAGATGGTATATCTGTTGCAACTGATGGGTTATCTGAAGCAATAGATGTACAATTCTTTTCCATAACTCAATAAAAAAAGGTTATTATTTTATTAAAGAAACGGTTATTGAAAACCAGGTGTCTTCGATTTTAAATTGAGAAAAAACTTATTTAAATTTAATAAGCTAAAAAGTCATGACTTGTCACAATAATAAAAACTCACCAACTTGATTTAATTAAATCATTTTTTTCACAGAAAATAATAAGGAAATAAATGATAAACACAATTTAAACCGTAAAAAAATTCACCAAAAATATTCTTATTTTAATTTTTTTTTAATTAATTTAATCTTGAGCCGGGGGTCTTTCGGAAACAGCCTTTCTACTTCATCAGAGGTAGAGGTATGGACTGCGTACATCTTACCCCCCCCCCCCAGACCCCACTAAGTGGGAATACACTGGGTTTGTTGTTGTTGTTGTTGTAATTTATATAATAAAAAAGTAAGCAAATTTGGATTAATGATATGATGATAATTATTTTTGAAAAAAAAGATAGATTATATATTGTAATAGATAGATTATCTTATGCAACAGGTTATCTATTATTGCAACGAATGATATATCTATTGTCACAGATGAGTTATCTGATGCAATAGATATATAATATGTTGTCAGAACTCAATGTAAAAACGATTCTTGGAAAGAACTAATTATTCATAATAATAAGCTAAAAATTCATGACTTATCACAATATTGCTTAATTTATTAAGTCATAACTTTTTACAGTAATCAAGAATGTCATTAATAAATGGAGGTGAATAGTTGCTCCTTTAAATCTGTTTTATTAATTTATATAATTAAAAATTCAGAAAATTTAGATGTCATGATGATTGTTTTTTTTAAAAAAGATATATAGATTATATGTAACAAATATATTATCTTATGCAACAAGTTATCTATTTGTTGTAACAAATGATATATTTGTTGTCACAGATGAATTATCTGATGCAACAAATATATAGTCTGTTGTCTCAACTCAATATAAAAATGGTTCTTGGAAAGAACTAATTATTCATAATAATAAGCTGAAAATTTGACTTATCACAATATTGCTTAATTTAATCAAGTCATAACTTTTCACAGTAAGCAAGAAATTTCATTAATAAACGGAGGTGAACAGTTACGACTTTTTGTCTAACGCATTTAAGTTCAATCCTCTATAAATAGGTCTCTCCTTACTCAATCGTTCATTCTACTACAGTCTATTTATTCCTTACTCTTGTTACACCTTTAACTACTTTCTCTTCAAGGACTTGATAGCTTTTTCCCATCTCTAGTAATTTTTTTCTTGATTTTTGTGTAACTATACGTTGTATTACATTTGAATTCTTTCTTTTCTTTACTTTTGTTTTTACATATGTGTTTTGTCAACTTATGCGTTTTCTAGATATGGCTGATCCAGTGTGGGATGTCACTATTTTATGAGACCCCATGCAGGAACTGCAGAAGGAGGTTCATAACCTGCAGTGGGAGTTGGCCACCGTTAGAGTAAGGATGCTATGGGAGATCCATAAGCTGAGGAGGGCGCTGCTGCTGCCGGTTGAAGATTGGTCGGCTACCCATACAAATAATAATGATGATAATAATAATAATTAAGCTTTTTTTTTTCTTTTACCTATGTATCTTTATTTTTTGGGTTTAATAAAAAATTTGTGTTTGATGCATTTGACGTTTTAATTCTTATTTAATTTTCATGTCATCTATTTCTTTTTCTCAATGAATAACATGTATACAATTAAGGAATAATTTAAATCCAGTATCAATAGCAAGAGATCAACATATGAGTTGAGTTATCTATTGGGTTTACGACGAAAGGTGCATTTTATTGTTCGAAACAGATTATTCATCTGCTGCAACAGATAAATGTTCTTTTGCAACAAATATATATTCTATTGCAATAGATTACTTGTCTGTTGGAACTGATATCTAATCTGGTACAACAGGTTATTTATCGGTTGAAATAGATTTACTAATTTAGTGCAGCATATTATTAATCTGTTGCAACAGAATACCAATCTAATCGATTCATATTACAGACATCTAGAACCATAAAATGAATCCAACATGAGTCTACTATTGCAATAGATCATTTATCTGGTGCCACGGATGATGGATCTGCTTAAACAGATTGCTCTTATGTTGCATTGATGTTCGTGTGCTAGCAATTGTTGAAAAAACAACACACTAGTAGATACCTAGATGACAAATTCAACTAAAAAGCATAATTTGACTTAACAAAGTCTGCTCTCAAATAAATGCCAATGTTGAAAGTGATGTAGGAAACAAAATTTGACATAAGAAATTTGTCAAAGAGCAGCAGTTGCGGTAACAACAACAACAACAAGAACAATGATCAACAAGAAGAATATGAAGATGCTAATGAAGTGTAAGATGATGATAATGATCCAAAAGATGATGAATAAAGCAACAACAATAATGAAAAACAAATATCGCGAAGAGAGAGAAAATAACAATGGATGAGGAGAGAGAAAAATGCATCTTTTTTCCCTTCATTTCCCATTATATTGACTAACATTTGGATAAAAGTATAAATTTAAAAACTTGTGAGTTATTTTGAAATTTACCAAAGTTTCTTAATCCATAATTAAGTAATTGTCACCTCCACTCAATTATTAAAACTTGTGTCACCTACACCTTATTTTAAAACTTTTTTGTCACCTATAGCCCAAAACCCCTAGACACTTGAAACAATTGATACCTCATAAAGAGATTTTCTTTTGAAATCTATATGGATAGAAATACACCTAAAAAATGGAGGAACACAGTACGATATACAAATTGTTAAAAATAATCATATCAAGTCAGGAGGCTCAAAAATAGAGAACAAAATATAGCCCTTTGGATGATCAGTTACTTATGCATATTTTACATGGTAGAGGAGACTTTCAAATTCATATTTGCATCCAAGGAAATAATTAAATATTTAGTTAGTGAACTTGTACTTTTATCGGTAGAAGCTACAAGTTCAGAACTTAGTGAGCATGAAAGAAATTGGTAGAAGCTGCAACTATAGAACTTTATGAATAGTAAAGAAGAAATGCAAAATAATTCAATTAGATAAATTATCAAATATAAGATAATATAAGACGTCTAATTTGATAATAAAATTATATGTATTTACATATTTGATATTTGGAGGAGCAAACACTTAGAGTCATTAAGTGGATCTTTATAAAAATGCACCACCAATGTTGTGGCATTAATTTCTAGCCATACATTCATTTTGTCTTTTGGCAAATGATCTCAAACTGAAGATGCAACATGTAGCATTAGGTCAATCAAACATATCATAGTTTGTCTTTCTTTTGTTTTTGTTGTATATGAACTTATTATTTGTTGTTGAAGCTCTCCAACTACAGTACTGAAGATTGTACAAGTAGCCCACCAACTTAGTGGCCTGATCCCTACCCAACATATGCAATAATGAACAAGAGTAAATATAGAATGTAGAATAAAATAAACAATGCACAAACAATATTTATATGTAAACCTCCTTGCTCAAGGGAGTAAAAGCACGACCTAACACGTAGGATTTCCAACCACTTTACTATCTTTAAGCAACTTGAATATAGACTCTATAGTTCAAATATTAACCTCTTATCCTCAGCAACTTGCAATAGCTCTATTACAAAACTCCAAAGAATAACTCTATTGCTAATATGAAATATCCAACTCTAACTAAATCAATCATTGGCTAACTCTATCCTCAATTGTCAACTAACTCTAGTTGAATCAACACACAAAGAGAGAACAAACAATGAAAAACCGATAATCTATGGACTAGCACAGTAGGTTAAATGTTTACAAATCACCAAATAAAGACTCAAATACAACACATTCTTAAGACAAAAGTTACGACTGAGCAGGTCCTTGTTCCAAGTAAGCCTTTGTTTAAAATATTTTCTTTAAGAGAGATTGAGAGTTCTTTGCATATAAGGGCTTGGATTTTCTTATTGTAAAATATTGAATATATATGAGATAAGAAAACCTGGGACTCTTTTGATTGGATAGAGAAAAAAGATGATGTGTCTTTGCAACCAACTTTCTGTCACCCAGTACTATTTCCAGCAATAATGCTAACTTGATGCAGAATACATCAACTCGATGAACCTGGTACTTGAATAGCTGCACTTCATCATCCAAAGTGTTGTGCATGGCTCCATGGGAACCAGATCTCAAGGTTGGTTTTTCAATCATCAAAACTAATTGGTTTTTCAATCATCAAAACTAAGGACTTAATAGTTTCCCCCTTTTTGATAATGACAAACTATACTTAGCTGATCATATATTCTCTATAAATATCTTTCCCTGGCATCTCTTTCCCCTATTACTTATACCTATAAGAAATCCCCTTGGACATATACTTGCTGAACAAGAAATACCTCCCATGTTCCCCCTGTTTACAGAGACATGGTCCCTCTTTACTTATTATGAACATAAAAGTAATAAATCTAAGAAGACTAACACCTACAAATACCCTATCTTTACCCTTTTGGCATTATCAATGAGGAAAAAATATAAACTACACAAAGGTAAACACACTTGTTAACTCATGGCCATTGAGTCTACACTGACATGAATAAATAAAATTAGAGAAAGAGAAAAGGATAACAATCTCAAAATATAACATTCATTAACCAAAAAGACCAGCATCATACAATGTTTAAAACAAGAGCATCAAAAACCAAGTACAGAATAAACACCATAGTAAAAAATGTAAGGACAAACGGGGCTTAATATTTCAAAATATTGTGAGGACCAGGTTGGATAGATATTAGGTAGAAGGACCAAAAAAAGGGGAAAAAGTTGGCAAAGAAGAAGAGTCATTCATTCATTTTCGGCCGCATGGTTCTTCAAGAGTTGTTGAGTAAAATCCTTAACCTTGGCTTTCAGTGTCTGAACCTTGTCCCTAAGCATTTCATTCTTAGAACGTAGACCTTTATTTACCCCTAGTTTCTCCTCTTAGGCCTTCAAGTGGGTTGCTTTCAGCATTGCAATCTTTATATCCTTTGGCACCAAGTGAGCTGTCATTTTCAAATTCTATACCATGGTCCGACCAAATACCTGCAACCTTTCATTGTACTTTATATGAACTTGCCTTGAAACACTGGGAATTTTTCTTCTTTGGACTTTAGAAACATAGTCCAAGTAAATTTGGAATAGTCATCAACCACGACAAACATATTCCTTTCCCCCCTTTAGTTATAATTTTGACAGGACCACACGCCCTTGTGGAGAAGTTCCAGGGGTCTAGACGTACTTATTTTCCCCTTTGACTTGAAGGGGGACCTGGTTTACTTCCCTTTAACACATGCATCACATACTTTGGTACTAGTAAACTTCAGCTTGGGCATTTCATGAACTAGGTCCTTACTCACCAATTTATTTAGCAGAGAGCAGCTTACATAACTTAATCATCTATACCATAATTCAACAACATCATCTTGCACACTAAGACAAGTGATAACCTTAGCATTGGAGGACCCTAAGTCAGCTACTACAATGCCCTGAATCTAGTACCCAGAATATTACACGGTACTCATGACCCCGAAGGACCACAAGATAACCCGTGACTAATATCTGTAACTGAGTACTGAATAATATGTTATAATTATGCAGAATATAAGCGATAATTCTATAAGATTCAAAACTGAACTAATATGGAATATAAAACAATGCCTGTAATGGGGTATTACAATACCCAAAATTGAAATAAATTGTCTGAAATATGCTGTAGTCTGAAAGCCTATAAACTATCTGAAATCTGCGGAGTTGATAGGACATATCCCCAACTAACTTTGAATTATTGAAATAATAAAGTAATAAAATAACCATGCTATCCTCGAATGATGAGGACTCACTACTAGTCTGGCTGCTAAACGTCTGATCTACTAAGGATGCTCGGGAGCTCATGCTTTAAACCAATGGTATAAAAAACCATAGCGCAAATGCATTAGTACGTTAAATGTACTGGTATGCAAGTGAGGCGGCTGAATGGAATGGTACATATGCATGAAAAATACTAACTAACTAAATATCATAAATGTGAGAATACATGCATGAATACGTAACTGTAACTGAGATCGTGATAACACTGACTCGTGAATTCTGATAACATGGATTTTCTGATATTTGAGTACTAATACTGGGATACTGAATAACTAAGTCTATTGAGTACTAAGGAACTGATATCGTATTACTGATAAAGGAATGACTGTTTTTGATAGTTCTGATTATGAAAAACTGGCCTAATTAATTGTATTTAACAGTTCTAAAATCTGAATACTGGTAACATGAATTTCTTATAATTAATATACTATTAACTGGGTGACTATGTCTGACAGTCTTGAAATCTGATGAAACTAGCTGAGTTCTTTACTAAGCTGAGCAACTGTATCTGACAGTCCTGATTTCTATAGAACTGGACTGAGTTCTATTCTGAAGACTGAATTTGAAACTAAAACTGTGGGAGGTAATCATCAAACTGACATGCCCCTAGTAAGCTATTATAGCTGAGTTGGGGTCCAATCTGTAACCCTAATTGGAAGGGTGTCAATACCATGCCACTGGTAAGGATAAACTGTGATTAATCCCTCATATAGCAGGTACTCAAAGAAAAACGGTAGGACCCTCATATAACAGTTTAATCCACCTCATCTACCCTCAAAATAGAAGGTTTGATGTCTCAACCTATGCTGGCTATGTAGTTCTACAGCGCAAGGATTGCTTCTAAGAATCACACGCTCTAATAACAGGTGAGTTCCCATCCTTGGGCTCACTCAGTGCTAACTCCTACTCCTATCTGAATAGACAATGAACATGATTAACTGAACTGAACTAGACTGCGTTCATCGAGTTTTGTTGACTGATGGAATACTACAGAGATTACTAAATTTTGAGCTTTTTGAGATTTATTGGGATTACTGAGTTTACTGAATTTTCCTGAGTCACATAACTGGCTGAATTCTACTGAAAATGGCTTGATTGAGGATATCATGAAAACATAACACTAGCTCTAGGCATACAACTAAATTGTCGGTTACAAGTACCCCCAGGACTCGATAAAATAAAACTGACAAGGCATGACATTCTTGAATACACGACCAATATCAATAATCCATAATACAATAAGCTAGGAATTTCATGAAGTACATGGTTATCATAATCTTGTAGATGGAAGAAATGTATATAATCAATGTAATAATTCCATATTCTAGCTTCATGAGCATTTCAACAAACATCTACATTGCCAATCAATAGCATGGGAGTAATTTGAACAAAAGGGTAAAACATGAATCCATCACTTAAGTCACAGTTGAGCTATATTACATAATTTATAGTCTCTTAGGAATTTTGTCAAACACTTAGGGTGCGTGACTTATGGAATGGCATAATCATCAAATTAACATATCACAACCAACTAAAATTTATGGCTTTCAACTCACACGCTAGCATATTCTCATAAAAACACATAAAGATTCCAACTTGGGAATCATACAACAACAACCACATGAACATAATCAACACATAGCATGAATATAATAATTTTAAAACTTGGTTCTTGGGCTTCATGGACGGAAGGAATCCATGACTGAACACTATGCATACCTGGAAAATCTAAATTCTTGAAGTTCTTGGAAAGATTCTTGGAATTGGCCTTGATTTCTTGAGTTAGGGTCTTTTTTCCACTTGAGAGAGAAGGAATTTTATTTAAAAAACTAATGCAAAGTTAGAAAATAATTCACTCTTAGGGTTAAATACCATCATTGGGCGGAATTGAAGTCATAGGAAAAGACCAAACGGCCCCTAGAATTTAATATCGCAAAAAATGGAAAATTTTTGATTTTTTCCTTAGCGAGATGCGCCACTATCACGCCAAGCCACTGAAACTGGACAATTGGGAATCTGTGTTGCAACTTTGTTTGTGACCTGGAAGTTTGGCGCAACGCGGAGACATCACGGAGATTCACTGGAAAAGGACAATTGTGAACTAGTCCTTTGGTAAAACGCGACGTGCCACTATCACAGAGCAACATTGGAAATTGACATTTGACATTTAAGCTGGCTCTGCAATGTGCTGATGGATCAAGTGATACATTGTCTCACTAAAAAGGCTCTAACTCTTCGCCCGGATGTCGAATTTGGGAAAATTTGATATCGATGGAAAGCTTATTCAATTTCTCACACAACAAAGAGTAAAAATATATAAAATGACATATGTATAAAAGTGGATTCATCTTTTAAATCAAGTCTTTAACATTTTTGAGATGATTTTAAGCTAGTTAGAAGGAAGGGGTATTACAATAGTTCCCTTTTGGGAACATTCATCCTCGAATGTAACTGATTGAGATGGGAGAAATGATAATTTGAAGTACATATTGAACATAAGAAATTGAAACATGACTGAAATTTCAGAGATTCACACTGAGCATGCATATTTGATGCATGATTTCATTACTAAACTGACTTATGAATACATGACTGAGATTTCTGATAACTGAGTTTCTAACAAGAATAATGCATATTTGATGTATGAACACATGACTGATCAAATTTATAAGCATATGATTGAAAATGCAAGGTAAATGGATAACAAGTTTAACATAGGAATCCGAGCATGAAACTGGTTTGTAACTAAAATTTGAACCTAAAACTGAATAAGCTTTAAGGAAAGATATTACCTTGGGCTGAATCTGAGTTTTATGGGAAAGAGGTAAGGGTGCTTGGATCGCATGTCTGATTCTGCTTTTCAAGTAGCTCCCTCAACGGACTGATTCTGCAAAGAACTTTGACTAGAGGGACTTCTTTGTTCCTTAGTCTATGAGTCTGGTAGTCAAGGATTTTGATTAGAATCTCTTCATAAGAGAGGTTGCTCTGAATGTCTACGCCCTCAATAGGGACTATGACTGTTGTGTAACCTATTCATTTCTTAAGAAAAGAGACATGAAAGACTGGATATACTGAAACTAGATCTGAAGGCAACTCGAGATCATAAGCTACTTTGCCAAATCAACTGAGAATTTTGAAGGGACCGACATATCGGGGACTAAGATTTTCCTTCTTGACAAACCTCTTCACTCCTTTTATGGGAGATATTTTCAAACACATGAAATTTTTTGCCCTTATATCAAGATCCTTTCTGAATAGGCATGAACGGGAACATAAGAATATGGATGAGTCTGTAACATATGACGTAAACTGGGTATTGTGAACTAAATTGAGCCATTGAGTACATGTCTTACAGCTAACGTTGGAGCTAGAGGGTCAACCTCTAGGTATCCATAACTACAAATTGGATTCGGTATGTGAAGAGAAATTAGAGGGTTTTGGCCATGATAGCTCAGGGGTTATAGAGAATCTCCCTCTTGGGACATTATGTCCCTAGAAGAATACTGACTTGACTGAGATACTGAGAAAAACTGGGACAATGTACAGGGCACCTATGAACTGAATCGTGACTGAATATTTAGGATCTGAAACTGAGACATAATAGACAAACTGAGCTGATCTTGTAACTACTGGGACTTTCTATGTTGGAATAGTTATATTCCTGAAATTTCTGATTGTAGGACTAGATGGAAAGATGGGAAACCACACCATACAAACTTTTTGCCTGATTGCTAAACTGAATTGCTGGTTGATTAATCTAACTCATACTAAAAACTTATACTTAACTGAAGTACTTCTTCTTCACCTGAGACTACTAAAAAAATTCGCATGAGTGTTGAGCATGAATGCCTAAACATTCTAACTTATCTGATTAACTGAATGACTAATAGCTGAATACTGGGTGTGCAAGATAGAACTGTACTTATTCTTGAATAACTGGATTGCAATTACAGAGCATTATACATAGGAGATAAGGACTGACTGAGTGACCTGAGATAACTAAGCATGAATTGAAGGTAAATATATTATTTGAGAATACAATACCAGGAGTAAAACACAATTCTGGAATAATCTTGTAAACTGAGGTACTGGAAGGGTGACAACATAGTTACTGATAACTGCATGCTATGGTCGAGTAAACTTAAAACAAAATTGAGTTACCTACCCGATTACTTGGCTAGGACTGGGATTGAGATTATAGCTAAGACGATAATCGAGACAGTAATTATAACTAAGACTGTAGCTGGGACTGAATGCTTGTTTCTGATAACTAAGGTTTAGACTGGTACTAAAATACTTAATTCTGATGGTTAAGTTACTGATAACTAAAAGCCATGGTTTTGTAGGACTATCCAAGTCCTTTACTGAATATAGATTACTGAACTGACTCCGTAACTTAGACTCGAGGGATAGAACATCATCTCAATAGATTTACCAAGGGATCTAAATTGAGGGTATATGTGACATAGTCTGAGTTTGGCTGATCATTAGGAGTAGAGTATGAGTAATATGGGCTGAACATATTGTAAGATAGGACATGAGTGTATGAGTCATGAGCTATATGACCTAATTTTAGAATTTTTGTACTCATGGAATAGGCTTCCTGACACTGAGTGAACTAGGATTCCTCATACTAGTAACTTAAAATGCACACGATCCTAAGGGAAGTGCATAAATGTAAGTTGGGTTCATGGAACTAAAACGTAAAGCATGCATAAGTATCGTGATGGTTGAAGTATAAAACTTTGCACTGAGCTAGGAATAGGTCAGGAATCATATTTCCTTACTGAATTTTTATACATACTGGCATCTCTACCAGAATCCTGAAGGTCTAATTTTGTAAGATATTATAACCGGAAAATTCCTGTATACCTGTCGGGCTGTGTTAGACTGACTCACTGGGGAAGAGACTGGAAAAGGTCCTATTAATATTTGGTCTGACCTTAAAGTTACAAAAGATAAAGAAGCTCTTGAATTTGAAAAATCATAAACATGCAAGTGAAAGAACTGTAACATACCAGTGACTACATCAGGAGAACTTTCCTGATCTTGTCAGGACTAAAGTGCATAGAGTCTGTTTGGGTGTTGCCCACTGATAGTGATAGAATTGGCACCTTGCTAATTCGAGCGACCGAACTGAGCTAAAGGACGATTGTGCTGACTTTGCGGATTGGGCTTAGGACAGTCTCAAACTTTATAACCTGACTCACCAAATTCGAAACACACATTACTTCTAGCTCTATACACACCCTTATGATACTTACCATATTCTTCGCAAAGCGGATGAGTGTGAATAATGCTTACACTATTCTAAGAGTTATAGCCTGGTGCCCTATATTTGCTACCATTTTTAAACTTAGGAACTGAAGCACAGGCTGAGGAAGGATATGGAACTGAAAAATTCTGTCTATGTTGGGAATAGTTACCACCCTGCTATCCTAGCTGAGAAAAACTATAACTACCTATTCTGACTCTCTTGTTCTCTGTCCTTCTTCTTAAGTTTTTTCTTTTCAATCTATTGAGCATGGACCATAAGTCTAGATATGTCCATTTCCTTTATCAACATCGCACTTCTACACTCTTTAACCACTCTACCTGAAACCCCAGACACAAACTTACTTATTTTGGATCTACTATCTGCTACTACATGGGGAGCATACCTGGCTAACTGGGTGAACTTGAGGGAGTATTCTTTTACACTCATGCTACTTTGTCTGAGATTGATGAACTCTAACACTTTAAATTCTTTCAACTTTAGGGGAAAGAATCTATCTAAGAAGGTTGTATCAAACTCTTCCCATTCTATGGGCTCTGCATCTGTACCCCTATCTACCTTTCACTGTTTAAACCTTGTATGGGCTATATCTTATAGCTGATAAGTGGCTAACTCTGCACTTTTACTGGAAGTCACTCCCATGATGTCTGTGACTTTTTGAACCTGGTCGAGAAATTCTTGTGGATCCTCTTCAAACTTAAAACCTGAGAATAAGGAAGGATTTATTTGGGTGAAGTCCTAATCCTGGCTACAGCTAAATTGGCCACTGGGTTGGCTGGAACAGCAGCTGGCCGTTCATTCAGAGTTATGACTGAATTGGCTAGAGTAGTAAATGCAGCCCCAAATTCTGCATGGGAAATATGTTCGTCTAGGGGATCTGCCTGAATTGGCTGAGGTGCTGAATGATTACCAATTCTCCTTTTGCTAACACCTTTGGAAGGCATATTCTATAAGTAAGACAAAAAAGCAGATTAGACTGAGAAAATAATTAGAGATTATAATCACCGACATGACATAAATACTGAAAGAAGGGAAACTATTCCTAAAACATCTCATAGCCTCCTGCACATAAGTGTGTTGCACAGCACACACATGCACAAGACTCTACTAGATGTGGCTTTTCAGACTTTCTAGGACACTGCTGAAACTTAGGCTCTGATACAGAGTTTGTAACGCCCCAAATCTGGTACCCAAAATATTACACGGTGCTCATGACCCCGAAGAACCACCATCTAACCCATGACAGATATCTGTAACTAAGCACTGAATAATATACTATAATTATGTGGAATATAAGATGTAAGGCCATAAGTTTTGAAACTGAACTAATACTGAATATAAAATAATGTCTATAATGGGGTATAACAATACCCAAAACTGAAATAAATTATCTAAAATATCTGAAAGCCTCTAAACTATCTGAAATCTGTAGAGTTGATGGGATATGTCCCCAACTAACTCTGAATTAATCAAATAATAAATTAATAAAATAACCTTGCTATCCTCGAATGATGAGGACTCACTGCTAGTCTGGCTGCTGAACGTTTGATCTACTAAGAATGCTCAGGAGCTCGTGCTTCTAAACCTATGGTATAAAATACCATAGTGCAAATAAATCAGTGCGTTGAATATACTGATATGAAAATAAGGTGTCAGAATGCCATCGTTCATATGCATGAACAATACTAACTGATTGAATAGCATAAACGTGAGAACACATGAATGAATATGTAACTATAACTGATATCGTGATAACAGTGACTCATGAATTCTGATAATATGGACTTTTTTATATCTAAGTACTAATACTAGGATACTGAATGACTAAGTCTAAGGAACTAATGTCGTATTACTGATAAAGGAGTGACTATTTCTAATAGTTCTGATTATGAAGAACTGGCATGATTAACTATATCTGACAGTCCTAAAATCTGAATACTGGTAACATGAATTTCATACAATTAATATACTATTAACTGGGTGACTGTGTCTGACAGTCCTGAAATCTGATGGAACTAGCTAAGTTCCGTACTGAGCTGAGTGATTGTTTCTAATAGTCCTAATTTCTATAGAACTGGACTGAGTTATATTCTGAAGATTGAATCTAAAACTAAAACTGTGGGAGGTAATCATCTAACCGTCATGCCCCTAGTAAGCTATTATAGCTGAGTTGGGGTCCAATCTGTAACCCCAATTGGAGGGTGTCAATACCGCGCCATTAGTAAGGACAAGCTGTGAGTGATCCCTCATATAGCTGGTACTTAAAGGAAAATGGTGGGACCATCATATAACAAGTTAATCCACCTCATCTACCCTAAAAATAGTAGGTTTGATGTCTCAACCTATACTGGCTACGTAGTTCTGTAGCGCAACGACTGCTTTTAAGAATCACATCCTCTAATAACAGGTGAGTTCCCATCCTTGGGTTCATTCGGTGCTAACTCCTACTCCCATCTGAATAGACACTGAACATGATTAAATGAACTGAACTGGACTGAGTTCATGAAGTTCTGTTGACTAACAGAATACTACAAAGATTACTGAATTACTAAGCTTTCTGAGATTTACTGGGATTACTGAGTTTACTAAATTTTCCTGAGTCACACGACAGGATGAATTTTACTGAACATGGCTTGACTGAGGACATCATGAAAACATGACACTAGATCTAGGCATATAGCTAAATTGTCAGGTACAAGTACCCCCAGAACTCGATAAAAGGAAACTAACAAGGCATGACATTCTTAAATACACGACCAATATCAATAATCTATAATACAATAAGCTGGGAATTTCATGAAGTACATGGTTATCAAAACCTTGTAGATGGAAGGAATGTATATAATCAATGTCATAATTCCATATTCTAGCATCATGAGCATTTCAACAAACATCTACATTGCCCATCAATAGCATGGGACTAATTTGAACAAAAGGGTAAAACATGAATCCATCACTTAAGTCACAATTGAGCTATATTATATAATTTATAGTCTCTTAGGAATTTTGTCAAACACTTAGTGTGCATGACTTATGGCATGGCATAATCATCAAATTAACATATCACAACCAACTAAAATTTATGGTTTTCAACTCACATGCTAACATATTCTCGTAAAAACACATAAAGATTCCAACTTGGGAATCAGAAAACAACAACCACATGAAAATAATCAACAAATAGCATGAATATCATAATTCATAGTTTAAAACTTGGTTCTTGGGCTTCATGGATGGAAGAAATCCATGAATGAACGCTATGCATACCTGGAAATCTAAATTCTTCAAGTTCTTGGAAAGATTCTTGGAATTGGCTTTGATTTCTTGAGCTAGGGGCTTTTTCCTCTTGAGAGAGAAGGATTTTAATTTGAAAGAATAATGCAAAAGTGAGCAAATAATGCACTCTTAGGGTTAAATCCTGTGATTGGGGGGAATTGAAGTCATGGGAAAAAAACAAACGGACCCTGGGATTTAATATTGCAAAAATTGAAAAATTCTCAATTTTCATGCTTGCCTCGACGCGCCACTATCGCACCAAGACACTAGAACTGGACAATTGGCAATCTGCATGGTGGTGCAATGTGGAGCTATCGCATTGCCACTTTATTTGCAACCTGGAAGTTTAGTGAGATATGGAGACATCACAGAGATTCACTAGAAAAGAACAATTATAAACTCGGCCTTTGGCGTGAAGGGCCACTATTGCGGAGCAAAATTTGTAATTGACAATTGCTATTTAAGCTGGCTCTGCAACGTACTGATGGCTCAGGTGATACACTGTCTCACTAAAAAGGCTCTAACTCTTCGCCCGAATGTCAAATTTGGGTGAATTTGGTATCGATGGAAAGCTTTTTCAATTTCCCACATAACAAAGAGTAAAAATCTTGAAAATTCCACATGTATTAAAGTGTATTTATCTTTTAAAGAAAGTCTTTAACATTTTTGGGATGATTTTAAGCTAAGTAGAAGTACGGGGTATTACAGCTACATACATATTTTTTTCTCCAAGAAGTAAGAATGATTTCATTGTGTTTGAGGCTTATAAAAGTACACTTATCAGAAGTAAACTTTACTTTATTTCCTTTTTCACAAATTTGTGGCACACTTAGCAGGTTGTATTTGAGGCCATCAACATAAATTACCTCCTCAATTACCTACTAAGACTTTTGAAAACTTTTCCAAAACCAAGAATATATCAATTTTACCATTACCAAAGGAGACACTACTTTTTTCATGGGCTTTGAGTGGGAGGAAGTCTTTAATTCTTCTTTTCATAAGCTTGGAACAACCATTATTGTCCCACCTATAGCCTAGAATGAGGAAACAAGAACCGTATAAGTATGTGCTGTGTAACTAATATATATTCTACTCAAAAGAGTTACTAATTCTAAACAATTACGAGGTCCTATGTAAATAAACAATTCCAGCTCATTGAATACAACTGATACAAACAAGTGAAACTATGAATACATATGATAACTTGACACTGACTACGAAGCATCTAAGAAAAAACACGTACGATAACTTGACATTGACTACGAAGCATCTAAGAAAAATTATAACTATACCAGGGAAGATGGCTGAGACAGGTCCCTAACACACATAAACTATAATTAGGAACATGATTAAATAGTACTAGATATTTATTAGCTTGGCAAGAGAGGAGATCACTGACACTTTTCTGAATATGGACAAGTGCCTAGTATAGAAGTCTGCTCATCGATGTATCTGATCATGTATTTACAGAAATTCAGTGCCACCCCGAATATAGGGATGTTAGTACATGTAAAATATGTACTAGTATGCAACGTAGATAGAATAATAAGTGAACGTATAAGGATGATCAATGAATCAAATAATAGAATAAGCAACTGCAAATGATTGAATACTAAAACCTCCTATATGAAACTATAACTTATGAGAGAATGGGTGAAAATGCACCATATAAGACTATTGCCTATGTATTTACCTTATTAACTTAACATATAATTGCTTATGAATAAATCATCATTATTATAGGCATAATAATTTGCCTAAGTGATGTCATGTGCCTAATTTTAATACAAATAATCATATGATGGCCTACTAAGGGAATTCTATGTCAAGTGTACGACATGTGTCATTTAGATACTCCTGAATATGATTTTATATGTATAATTGTAATCGTATTATGATACAGGGTACACCCTTCCTTGGGGCTCACTAGAAGGGTCTACTTGTAGGCCATATGTGCCATATATTAGCTTAAGTAAGGGGCACCCTAATTGACTCCAAATTCCAATGATGCCACAAGGGCGGTACGCCATAATGTTTGGGCTCACTGTAGTGGTATAGTCTTGGTCCTGCACAGAATCACGTCGAGAGATATGCCAAGCCAAACATCTGACCCTCCCGTCAATAACTTTTATATAGTAGTGTCAAATAGGTCTATGCAAATGTATCATGATAATTACTATTCAACCATTAAAGTAATGTTTCTCAAATTCCTATAACTTTTCTACTAGTGTCGAGCTGTTCAAATGCTAGTTCTGATTTTATTCTATAACTATATCGTTGTATGATTAAATATACAAATATGACTATTCTATGGCCATTTCTTCTAAACTTATTTCATGTGATAAAACTAATATATGGATTCTAAGAATTTCTATCACACACGAATACAAATATGTGTCTCTCTATAGATACTTGACTTAACAAGGGTAAGAATGAATACTGCAACTCTAATAAATGGACGCATGAAAGATGAAGACAAGTAATTAAAAAATAGGAAGGGAACGTGAATATTATGGTGATATTAGGTATGTATTCATGTGTTATATGTATAGAAGGTGAAAGATTTATTCCTGTATACCAAGTAAACTATATCAATTATGCTAGAAAAAATAAATGGCTATAAGTTATGCCTTCACGGTGAAGGAGGGTTTATCCTTACATACCTCAATTTTGGGTTCCATAATATACAACGAGCTTCCCCTTTATCTTACAGTAGGAAATATCGAGGACTCCAAAGATAAAGTAGATTTGTGGGTTCTAAATTATTCCAAACATTCAATCTACATAGCTATAATTCATTCACGTCATACTTGACTATGAATTTAAATAATTGAATCACTACGACATTTTATCTAACACTTAGTGGAAATAGAGCTCCACAACCATCATTTATGGTGCTTGAACAATCAACAACTTTTATCCTTAATGAAGAAAATTCTACAAATATGCTTTTATAGAGAACGACTTACTTCACCGCCTCTGAGTTAATAGTTCACCCAATACATAATTCCATCAATTCTATTCAATTTCAACTTTTCCTTTTAATTCAAGAACCCTCACTAATCTAACCCTCTTCAAGATATAGTATAGAGATTTGAATTAAATATCCCCAAATGCCTATCTATAGTCATAATCAAAAATAGGATAAGGAATTTACCACTTGGAGTTCAAATTCCAATAATAGATACTATAAATTAATTCTTGAAATCCTTTGAGGTTGCCATAAAATCCTTGAGCTTATAGTCCTAAGAACGTAGGTATCCCTTCTCTGCTAATAATTCTTTATAGATAATTTAGGTTAACTCTCATTGTTGAAAGGAGAGAAAAAGGAGGAAAGAAACATAGCAGTAGTAATGTTGTTTCTTGTTTGCTGGAAAGTTTCAATGAAATATAAGGAATGCTCCCTTTCTTTTTCAATTAATACTAATTTAGGAAAACAATTAAAAAGTGTCCCCCATATATTCCCAATATTATAATAAATATATATATATAAAGAAAATATAAGGAGGCATCAAATATTGAGATAAATAATTATCTTACACTACTCTTTCTAAACTTAATGTTTTACTCTTCTATAATATTAACTTGGTTTCTTTTTTTCGAGATGCTACAGTATAATTCTTCTTAACCTATATGTACCAGCCGCTCTCCATAGATTAGGAGTTATACTTAGTCAAAATGTTAAACTAACTTCAAAATTTTCCCGAGGTGTCACAATTATCCATTTACCAATGGTGGATACTTCCTCTTGCTCTGCCATGTAAACACAATATTTGTTAGTCTTGGGAATCCATTGCAAGTTGAGTTACCAGTAGGTTGACAAAGAAAAGATTAGACTCTTCTTAGTCCAAGATGATAGTAAAACACTATTTTTTATTTAGAGAACCTTCTCAACTTCTTTACAATAGTTAATCTTGATGGACAAGAGTTTTTATCATGGTTATTTCTTCCACAATGAGTGCACCAAAGGTTGTACTTTATAGAGACATACTTAGTATGAAGATTATAAGGAGAAAGTGATCTATGGAAGCCAGAACCCATCCCATTAGTTGACCTTTGATTTGTGAGATTGGTCAGAAATTGAGATAAAGTGTTCCATTTGAGATCCCTTTCAAGTTCAACTTTGATCCAAATAGGTCCCTCTCAAGCTCAGTGTCCCTCTCCAAGGATGAAGTCAAATCTAGTTGAGATTTAGTTAACTTCTTCTCAAGTTAGAACTGAATCCTACCACCTTCACCTTTCCTTTTTCACTAGACTTAGGTATTTCACTAAGTCTTTCATTTAACAGGTCATTTTCAAAGGATAAAGACTAGTAGCTTTCTTGTATCTTAGACAACTATTCAAATAACTCCACTACCCCTATTTCTAGTGCTTTTATTTAAGAGATCCTTATCTTTTGTAAGGTCAAACATAAAATCTATCAAAATAGTAGTAAGAGACTTTAACTCCTTAAGAGAGTAATCTTTAAGATTTTTTTAATGCTCAAAAGGTTACCTTATCACCATATCCATCATTAGATTTGTCCATCAAAGCAAAGACTAAGTCATAGATTTGATCATCGTCTTTAACCACTATTATTGAAGCATCCTCCTTTTTCTCAAACTTATCAGACTTACTGGGAGAGTTTCTCCATGCTACAAAATCTTGCTTCACTACTTTTTTAGCAGTGTCTCTTCTACTAAATTTATAATGGACCTAATCCTTCTTCTTCTGTCTATCACCATTTGTCTTTATGTACTCGTTATAGCCCATTTTGTGAATAGGACAATCTATCATAAAGTCACCTAGTTTTTCACACTTGTGGCATAATTCATTACTCTTATTATAACTGCTTGAATCTCATCTTCTAGGAATTCTACCATTCCTCCTCACAATATTAAGGAATCTTTTAGTGATGTATGTTGTCTCTTCATCATCTTCACTAGATTCTCTCTTTGCATATTTTTGCATCAAATTATTTTCATTCTTTTGTTCACTTCTTGCTTTGTCTTGTTGTTTTTAGAGTTCATAAGTTTTCAGGTTTCTAATCAGCTCATCCATGGTTAGGGTTTTTAGGTCCCTGGTTTCAGTGATAGAATTTACCTTGCTCTCTCATGACTTTGGTAAAATTCTAAGAATTATGCAAACCTTTTTGGTAGTTTTAATCACTTCACCAAGACATGTAGTTCGTTAGTGATGGTTTTGAACCTAGTATGCATCTCATGAATAGTTTCATCTTCCTTCATGTCTTAAGGCCTCATATTAAGTGGTCAATATATCGACCTTTGATTATTTAACCTGAAAAGTTCCCTCATGATATATTTGTAGACATTCCTATATATCGTTGGTAGTTTCAAAGGCTGAGATCCTTGTATATTCATCAGGATCAATTCCACAGACTGTCGTGACCCGAGGCTACCCCCTAGTCACGACAATGGTGCTTACAACCACAAGGGTCACAACTAACCCATGAACTGATACCTGTTATAAGCACTAAACAAATATGAACATAACACCTGTGCGAAAGATAAACTAAGAAGGAAAATATAAATCTGAATACTGAAATATGAAGTCAATCATAAGTCTGAAACATCTGATAAAAATTAAAAGTAACTAATTGACTATCTAACTGGCTGTCTGAATGTTTGAAATCCTCTAAACTGACTGAGGAGTTAATAGGAAAGACCCACAACTAACTTTAACTGACTGAATAAAAGAAAATACTAAAATAACTACATAATCATAATATGTCCTCGATGGATGAGGACTCACCACTGTGAATACTGGATTACACTAAGCTGTCTAATCATAGACAAGAAACTATACGTCTGAACCTATGATATAAGACATCATAGCACAAAGAAGTGTATACAGTTAGTACTTTGAATGTACTCGAATAAAAAATGAGGTTAGGCTGATATACATAGGGTACTATACATATGAAATAAGGACTAACTGAATATCATGAGATAACTAAACATGAATGCATGAAAAACTGTAACATCTGAGAATGCAAGACCAAGCATAAACATATATCTACAATAATCTATAAACTGAAAGACAAAAATCTGATAACTGAATAACTGAGAATCTGTGTGCTTTGGTCAGGCAAACCTGGACTGAAACTATAACAAATACTATATTAAGACCATGGGAGGTACATTTAACCGATATGCCCTAATCTGAGCTAATTGGGGTCCAACCTGTAACCACTGTTGGAAGGGTATTAGTACCATGCCATGTGTACTAACATTGGATATGTGGATCCACTAGAGTAGTGTCTCGAAGGAATAATGAGTCACCCTCAACTGGAAGGTGCTCTAATCAGACACGTGTCACCCTCAAATGGAAGGTAAACACTTTTTCAATCCTCAACTAGCAGGTAGAAATATCTAACCTACACTAGCTATGTAGTTCTGTAACTTGAGGATTGCTACTAAGGGTGACACCCTCTATTATCAGGTGAGCCCTCGTCCCTGAGTTCGCTCGGTACTAAATCCTACTCCCAATTGAACTAAAATCAATACTAGAATGGACTAAACTAGAATGAACATTATTACATAACTTATAGTGCTCATCTGTAAGACCTCTCAAAATCCTAAGCTTAACTCAGTCCGTTAAAGCTTGTTAAGGGGTTCCAAACTTAAAAAAATTTTAGCTAAGTATTCAGACTTGGAGTTATTTTAGCCTATGTAAGTTGGCAACTCTATTCTGTGACCTTTATGACCATTAAATGGCGATCTTTAACTTGATTCATGATCAGGAATGTCAGTAGGTGTTCTCAAATGAGTTTCAAATTTTTCAAACAATGTTTGAAGCACGTGTTGAAGTCCAGTCTAGTGTATCTACGCGATCTTGATATGCGACATAGCTCATTGCATTGATGAATATTTTCCCCTAGCTCCCAGTAAAAATTTTAGTGAACCAACGTAGACTAGACGTGGCACGTTGGCTAATGCACTGATACCAATGACGCAATGCATCGGTCTGTGCATCGCTAAACCAATTTTCAGTAATTAAAAACAGCGTCTAGAAGGGTATTTGGGACATTTTCCCCATTTTGACCCAATCCTTAAAACATGAAATTCATCCCCCATAAAGCAAGTTACACTCTTTTCTCTCAAATTTCTCTCATGAACAAAATCCTAGAACATTAATTTCAAGATCAATTCTTAAGAATACTCACTCAATCTTTAAGAATTTAATTGCTAAGGTATGTGAAGTGTTCATCCAAGGGTTCCTTCCACCCTTTAAGTCCAAGAAACTATTTTTAAACTTCAAGTGTATTGATTTCATGAATTCCATATTGGTTTTGATTATATTCATGATTATAATGATAAATTGGGGTTCTAAATCCATGTTTCACTACAATTTTTACGTGGAGTTAGTTTATATATATGTAGTATAATGTGAATTCATGTTAAACCATTGAAAGTGTGAAATTGGAATTGAAGTTATGATGCCTACATGTTGTTTAGTATCATGTGCATAGATTATGTTCTCCAAGTGCTTGATAAATTGATCATGTGAACTAAAAGGGGGAAAATCATATCATGCTAACTTATGTAAAAGTCATATCATGCAAGTGTTTGATAAAATGTCTCTATGAATGAGTTATGAACAAGTGCACATGGTTACGCTTTCCAAGTCTATGTTATGATTTACTTTTCATGCTATCGAGTCCTGGGGATATTTAATACCCGCAAAATTAGTTGTTTATCGAGAGCTACTGTAGTTATAGAGTAACCTCAGTAGTGTCATGAACAGTAGTACTCAGAAATCAGTCGTAGTTCCAGCACAGTAAATAGTTCAGACCTTAGTAAACTCATTCAGTTAACAAGACTCCATAGTATTCAGTTATTTAATAGAATTCAGAAGTACTCCATCAATTAACAGAACTCAGTGGACTCAATTTAGTTTAGTTAGACATTATAATCAGTAATAGTTCAGTCAAGCCTAGTATGAACTAGGAATCAGTTCATTGTCTATTCAGTTGGGAGTAGAATTCAGCATTAAGTAAACCCAAGGATGGGGACTCACCTACCAGTAGAGGGTGTGATCCTTAGAAGCAGCCCTTGTATTCCATAACTATGTATCCAGCATAGGTTGAGACATCAACCTTCCAGTTGAGGGTTGATGAGGTGTCCTACCTACCAGTTGAGGCTACCACCATTCTCATTTAGAGTACCTGCCAGATGAGGGTGACTCATCTCGTCTTTACCCGTGGCACGGTACTGACACCCTTCCAACTAGGGTTATAGGTTGGACCCCAAACCATTTATAGAGGGGTATGTCAATTAGTTGATTACCTCCTACAATCTTAGTTTCAATCTTTAGAATAGAACTCAGTTCAGTTCTATAAAAATCAGGACTGTCAGACAAAGTCACTTAGTTTAGTATGGAACTCAGAATAGTTTCATATAATTAGGACTGTCAGATATAGTTACTTAGTTAATAGTAATACAATATCAGTGAACTCAAATATCAGTAAACCAGTGATTCAGAACTCAGTATCCAGTGTCATCATGACCTCAGTTATAGTTTACATATTTCATGCATGTACTCTCATTCATTTATACTCATATTATTCAGTCAGTATTGTTCATGCATATGAACCCATGCATCTCAGCCTACCTTACTTAGCATACTAGTACATTCAATCACATACATTTTTTGTGCTATGATATCTTATATCATAGGTTCAGATGCACGGGCTCCCAATTATACTTAGCAGCCCGATCCATCAGCAGCAGACTAGTGGTGAGTCCTCATTGTTTGAGTACAAATTTATTATTCTAGTATTTCAGTACTCAGTTTATTTTAGTAGCCGAAGTTAGTTGGGGACTTGTCCCATCAACTCCTTATTCAGACAGTAGAGGCTTTTTAGACTAGAGTATTTATAGACAGATGTTCAGTTTTGGTATGGATGTACCGTACTCAGTATTTACTTACAATTTTGAACCTTAAGGCAAACATCTCCCAAATTTCCTCATAATTACAATATTACTATTTAGTTATTACAGTAGGTACCAGTCATGGGTTAGCTTGTGGTCCGTTGGGATTACGAGCATTGTGTAGCATCTGGGGTACAGACTCGGGGCATTACAAACTTGGTATCAGAGCCTAAGGTTCAACAGAGTTCTAAGAAATCTGAAATCCACATCTAGTAGAGTCTTGTGCATAGGTGTGTAGCGTGCCACACTTATGGACAGGAGGCTATTAAATGTTTTAGGAAAAGTTTTCCTTCCTCCAGTATTTATATCGTGCGGGTGAGCATGAGCTCAAGTTAAAATCTCAGTCTAATTCATCTCTTCTTTATGCTTCTAAAATATTCCTTCCAGAGAAGCTAACAAGAGAAGTAATGAAAATCATCCAGCACCTACGCCTGTTCAGGCAGATCCCCTGAATGAGCATGTCTCCTACTCTAAATTTAAAGATGCTTTCACTGCCTTAGGTTATTCAGTAGCTACTCAGAACAATCAGTTTACTATTATCCTATCAAGGCTTATGGCTCATGGTCCACAAGGTGAGGAGAAGAGGAATAGAAAAGAGGGGATAAAGAATAAAAGGGCCAGAATATCTTGGCCAAAAAGTGGCCAAACATATCTTTTTTGCCAGAAGTGCGACAGAAACCACCAGAGTATCTATAGAGCTGGTAGTGATGCTAATTTTGGATGTAGCAAGCCAAGCCATATAGTCATAGATTGTCCTCAGGTAGGTTTGCAGAGTCAACATAATCATCCCCCAGCATAGTCCAGTCGCCCAAATTAGCACTTCCAGTGCCACCAGTTTATGCACTTTAGTCCTGACAGGATCAGGAAAGTTCTGCTAATATGGTCACTGGTACGTTACAACTTTTAGCATTTATATGTTCATGTTTTGCTAGATCTAGAAGCTTATTTGTCCTTTATAACTCCATATATAGCTGTTGATTTTGGAGTCAGTCCCAAAATCCTAGCAGGGCCTTTCTTGGTCTCTACCCCAGTAGGTAAATCTATCATAGCCCAACGAGTATACAGGAACTATCCGATTATGGTACTTAAAAAGTCACTTTAGCAGACTTAGTTCAATTAGAGATGACCGATTTTGATATCATTCTTAGCATAGATTGGCTTCATTCTTTGTATGCCTTAGTCGACTGTAGAAACAGAATTATCCAGTTTCAATTTCTGAATGAACCCATCCTAAAGTGGAGGGGTAGTACTTCAGCACTTAGAGGTCATTTTATTTCCTACCTAAGGGTGAGAAAAATGATATCTAAGGGGTGAATCTACCATCCCATTTGAGTCCAAGACTCTAATTCAGGAACCCCTAATCTTGAATCAGTGTCAGTAGCATATGAATTCCTAGATATATTTCCCGAAGTTCCTCCCGAAAGGGAAATCAACTTCAGAATAAACCTTCTTTGATACACTCAATTCATATCTATTATGCTATACAAAATAGAACCTACAAAACTCAGAGAATTAAAAGAACAGTTGAAGGATCTCCTAGATAAGTGATTCATTAGACCAATGTGTCCCTGTATGGTGCACTAATTCTATGTGCATACGAAAGACAGTTCTCTCAGGATATGCACTAACTACCGTCAGCTAAATAAAGTCATGGATGACTTTTTTGACTAACTTTAAGGAGTCAGTTATTTTTCTAAGATATTCCTCGGATCAGGTTATCATCAGCTCAGAGTCAGAGATAGTGACATTCCGAAGACAATTTTTAGAACTCGGTATGGTCACTTTGAATTCTTAATCTTGTCATTTTATCTTACCAATGCCCCAGAAGATTTCATAGACTTGATAAACCACGTGTTCAAGAAGTACTTGGACATGTTCATCATAGCCTTCATTAATGACATTCTTGCCAATTCCCGTAGTGAGAATGATTACGTAGATCATCTCAGAATTTTATTTCAAAATCTTAAAACCAATCAGTTATCATGATATCTATTCATATATTACATGTCAACTCTATGATCATAGCTCATACTCATGCACGTTAGCAATCATGAATACTTATAGTTTTTAGTATAAGGAGTTCAAGTTCACTCAGTGTTACGAATCATGTTCCATGAATACAGAAACGCCAGACTTAGATCATGCATCTCATGAATCATGTACATATGTCATGCTTTACAGTATGTTCAGTTCCCATGACTCATGCTATACCCCTAACGATCAGTTAAATTCAAATTATGTCATGCATATCGTCAGTTTAGGTCTCTTGGTGAATCTATGATATTGAAATTCTCTTTCTTAGGAATCAGTTAGGTGTCATATTTTGTATAACATTCATTCAAGCTTTAGGTCCTCATGTTTTAACCCTTCAGTGAAATCTCCTTATGAAATAATGTAGTGATGAGAGATTTCTTAGATGGAAGATAATAAGTGTTTCATGTTAAGGAAAGATTTTTTCATACTTGTGATACACGGGGCTGTAGTCATGAAGATAGGGTTGAATGTCAGGTTAGTGTACAGGTAAATAGCTAGAAAGAAGTTGTATTTAGTTGCTGAAGAAAGGGGGGAATCAGGATTTTTCATGAGATGAGAAGTTGATAAAATGCAGAGTGTGAGTGTCTATTCAGACCCTTGATTTATATCAGTCTCTATCACATAGTTATTAGCACCTAGCATTCAGTTCCAGTAGGAGTCTCAATCATAGTCCCAGTCCAGTAAGCAGATCAGTAACTCAGTTCAGTTTTAGATTTTTTTGACCATAGCGTACAGTTATCAGTTATTCAGTTATCAGTATTTCAGTACCTCAGTTTACAGACTATTCCAAAATCTTATTATACGCTTGGTCTTCCATTCTCAAATAATATAGTCTTAATAGATTCATTCTTAGTACCTCATGTTACTCAGTCAGCCCTTACCTCATACATAAAATACTCTATATTTTTAGTCTAGACTAAGTATAGTTCAATCTTATATGACCCAGTATTCAGCTATCAGCCATTCATTTAATTAGACAAGTTAGTATGTTTATGAATTTGTGCTCAATTCCCATATGAATATTTACAGTAGTCTTAGGTAAAGTGTCGTAATAAGGTGGAGAGTATAGTTGAGAGAGTATTTGAGGAATATGTCTAAGCTTGAAAATTTATAGTTGTAGTGCATAAGGCTTAGTCGCTCTATCTTAGATGATGATTCGTAGGCCTCGCCTCATATTACAAAATTTTAGCTAGGGTGTGATTTCTTATTCAGATGTTTTATTCAGCCCATGCCAAGATTCCTTGCTCCCTAAAGTCACTATAAATCTATAGAAAGAGTGCCAAGGAAATGCTCTAATCGAGTATTAGTTTTTAGTATGAGTTAGTCCGTAACCCAATAATTTAGTTTAGGAGCCAGGTAGATAAGTTTGTATGGTTTGGTTTCCCATCTTTCCATCTAGTCACACTATATGAAGCCTCATGAATATAACTATTCCAAGATGGAGCAACCAGGTAGTGTGTTTATCTCAGTTCATGTATCATGTTCCAGTTTTAGATCCCAGATATTCAGTCACGACTCAGTTTAGAGGTTCCCTATGCATCATCCCAGTTTTTCCTTAGAATCTCAGCCATGTCAGTATTTTTCAAGGGACATAATGTCCCAAAGGGGAGATATACCATAACCTCCGAGCTTTTATGTCCTAAACCTCCCAGTTTCTCTTTACATAATGAATCCATTTTAGAATAATGGGTACTCATGAGTGAACCCTTAAGTTCCAATTTTAGCCATAAGCCATGTATTCAAGGGACTCAGTTTAGTTCACGATATTAAGTTCATGTATCACATTTCATGCTCAGTTATGTTCTCATGTTCCCATTCATGCATGTTCAGTAACTGATCTCGAGTATATATTGGTGATTTTGTGTTCATGAAAATCTCACCCAGAAAAGGAGTAAAAAGGTTCGAAAAAAAAAAAGAAAAGCTCAGTCCTTGATATATCGGTCCTAATCGAATTCTCAGCCATTTCAAAAAGGTAGCTTATGAGCTTGAGTTGCCTCCAGATAAAGATTTGGTCCATCCAATATTTTATGCCTCCTTGCTAAAGAAGTGCACAAGTGACCCAGCAGTTATAGTCCCTATAGAGGGCATAGATATTTAGAACAATCTCTCTTGCGAAGAGGTCCTAGTTGAAATCCTTGACTGATCAGATTCGCAGACTGAGGAACAAAGAGGCCCCTCTAGTCAGAGTTCTTTGGTGGAACCAGTCAGTTGAGGGAGCTAATTAGGAAGCAGAAGCAGATATGGGGACCAAGTATCCTCACCTCTTCTCCGTAAACTCAGACTCAGCGCAAGGTAATAGTGTTTCCTTGAACTTACTCAATTCCATGCTCAGATTTCCTTTATAGACTTGGTACTAGTTACCATTGAATTTTCAATTATGTATTCATGTATCAGATTTGCATGTTCAACATGAGAATCTTAGCTTATCAGCAATTCCAGTCATGCATTCATGAATTATGTTCAGCCATGTACTCATTCATCATAAATGCATGTTATGTATGAAATTTCAGTATATCAATAGTGTCAGTCATAAAATCATGTTACAATAGTGCATGTCCTATATCTAAATCTAGTCTATCAGTATTCTTAGCTCAGTCAGCATCATTCAAGGATGAATGTTCCCAAAGGGGAGATATTGTAAGACCCCGCAAAATTCTAAGCTTAACTCAGTCCTTTAAAGCTTGTTAAGGGGTCCCAAACTTAGAAAAATTTAATCTAAGTATTCAGACTTAGTATTATTTTAGCCTTCGTAAGTTGGCAACTCTATTTTGTGACCTTTACGACCATTAAATGGTTATCTTTAAGTTGATTCATGATTAGGAATGTCAGTAGGTGTTCTCGGACGAGTTTTAAATTTTTCAAACATTGTTTGAAGCACATTTGGGAGACTATTCCAGTGTATAGAAGTGATCTCGATGTGCCGCATCACCTATTACATAGATGAATATTTTCCCCCAGCTCCCACTATAAATTCTAGTGAACTGACGTGGACTCAATGCTATTTGTAGGCCATCGTATCGATACCAATGATGCGGCGCATTAGTCTGTGCATCGCTAAACCAGTTTTTAGTAATTAAAAATAGCATCCAGAAGGGTATTTAGGACATTTTTCCCACTTTGACCCAGCCCCTAAAACACAAAATTCATCCCCCACAAAGCAAGTTACACTCTTTTCTCTCAAATTGCTCTCATGAACAAAACCCTAGAACATCAATTTCAAGATCAATTCTCAAGAACGCTCCCTCGATCTTCAAGAATTTAATTGCTAAGGTATGTGAAGTGTTCATCTAAGGGTTCCTTCCATACTTGGAGTCCAACAAACTATTTTTAAACTTCAAGTGTATTGATTTCATGAATTTCATGTGGGGTTTGATTATATTCGTGATCATAATGATTAATTGGGGTTCTAAATCCATGTTTCACAATGAGTTTCATGTGGATTTAGTTGATATATGTGTAGTATCATGTGAATTCATGCTACACCCTTGAATGTGTGAAATTGGAATTTAAGTTATGATGCCTACATGTTGTTTAGTATCATAAGCATAGATTGCGTTCTCCAAGTGCTTGATAAATTGCTCATATGAACTATAAAGGGAAAATCATGTCATGCTAGCTTATGTGCAAGTCATATCATGCAAGTGTTTGATAAAATGTCTCTATGAATAAGTTATGAACAAGTGCACATGGTTATGCTTTTCCAGTCTATGTTATGATTTACTTTTCATGTTATAGAGTCCTGGGGGTATTCAATACCTAAAGACTTAGCAGTTTATCTGGAGCTATGACTGTTACAGAGCAGCCTCAATAGTGTCATAAATAGTAGTAGTCAGAAATCAGTCGTAGTTCCAGTGCAGTATACAGTTCAGACCTCAGTAAACTCAGTCATTTAATAGAACTCCATGGTATTCAGTCAATTAATAGAATTAAGTAGTACTCCATCAATTAGTGGAACTCAGTGGACTCCGTTCAATTTAGTTAGGCATTATAATCAATAACAGTTTAGTCAAGCCTAGTACGAACTAGGAATCAGATCAGTGTCTATTCAGTTGGGAGTAGGATTCAGCACCGAGTGAACCCAAGGATGGGGACTCACCTGCCAGTAGAGGGTGTGATCCTTAGAAGTAGTCCTTGTGTTCCAAAACTACGTAGCCATCTTAGGTTGAGACATCAACCTACTAGTTAAGGGTTGATGAGGTGTCCTACCTGCCAGTTAAAGGTACCACCATTCTCATTCAGAGCACCTGCTAGATGAGGGTGACTCAACTTGTCTTTTCCCATGCCATGGTACCGATACCCTTCCAATTGGGGTTACAGGTTAGGCCCTAATTCATGTAGAGAGGGGCATGTCGATTAGGTGATTACCTCCCACAGTATCAGATTCAGTCTTCATAATGGAACTCAGTTCAGTTCTATAGAAATCAGGACTGTCGACATAGTCACTCAGCTCAGTATAGAACTCAGAATAGTTCCACAGAATAAGGACTATCAGATACTGTCATTCAGTTAATAGTAATACAGAATTAGTGAACTCAGGTATCAGTAAACCAGTGATTCAGAACTCAGTATCTAGTGTCATCATGACCCTAGTTATAGTTTATGTATTTCATGCATTTAATCTTATTCAGTTATACTCATGTTATTCGGTCAGTATTGTTCATATATATTAACCCATGCATATCAGCCTACCTCACTTAGCATACCAGTATATTCAAAGTACTAACACATACCATTCTTTTGATCTATGTTGTCTTATATCATAGGTTCAGACGCACGGACTCCCGATCATACTTCATATCCCGATCCATCAGCAGCAGAATAGTGGTGAGTCCTTATTGTTCGAGGACAGATTTATTATTCCAGTATTTTACTACTTAGTTTATTTCAGTAGTCAGAGTTAGTTGGGACTTGGTCCATCAACTCCTTGTTCAGACAGTAGAGGCTTTTCAGACTAGAGTATTTATAGACTGATGTTCAGTTATGGTATGGATGTACCGTACTCAGTATTTACTTAGGGGTCATTTGGTAGAGTGTATTGGAAAGCTAATACATTTTTTATTTTAATGTGTACTATTAATACCTTGTTTGGTATAATTTTTCACCCTATGCATAAATAATGTTTGCATTAGTTGTACACTCTATTATGTATTGAGGTATGTATTACTAATACCTCCAAATCTATGGTGTTAGAAATACAATGAATTCAATGCATGCATTAGCATGATTAAAGACACTATTATCCCTCAAAAACTTTCCGCATCTTTTCCAATATATACATGGAGGGTATTTTTGTAAAAGAATTTTTTTTTATAAATTATTTAATTCAAGTTTTTTTTAATACATCAAACCAAACACTACATAATAAAAATACAAGTATAACTAATTCAAGCATAGTTAACACAACTATTACTAACACGCCCTATTTTGTATTATTCTTATACACTCTACCAAACAACTCCTAATAGTTTTAAAGTTTATGGTAGATTTCTACCTAATTTCTACATAATTATAGTATTACTATTCAGTTATTACAGTAGGTACCAGTCATGAGTTAGCTTGTGGTCCTTCGAGATTATGAGCATCGTGTAGCATCCGGGGTGCAAACTCAGGGTGTTACATCATCATGATCATACACATATAAGTATACTGATAAGAGTCATGGATTAATTGTTTGTATACTTTAAAAGAAGAATTTATGTAAATCACATAGGTATCAGGTGTTCATAATCTACCAGCACTAAATGAAATTAAAAATAATGCCATATAAATGCTTTAAAACCATAGTAGGGATCACTATTCAAAACCCAACACTTAGGCATTTCATCAAACACATGAGAGTCATGAACTTAAGCATGGGAATGGGTAAAGCATGTGAGAATAACATGATTACCAGACTAAAATCATACCTTAGGGATTTAACATGAAGATTACAACATTTAAAACATGTAATGACTCATCCCATTTGAAAAACACTTATAGACATAACTTGTAATTGGACTAATAAGAAATTCATGGAGATATTTCAACTTAAACATGAAAACTCATAAATTAAAACCAAAAATGGATTCTTGGACTCCATGGGTGAAAGGAACCCATGGATGAATATCATACATACCTCACTTGATGAACTCGTGAAGATTGTTGAGAATTTCTTGAGGTTTGAAACTTGAATTCCTTGATTTCTAAAGTAAGGGTTGGAATTTGTTCTTGAGGTAGAAGATAGTTTCCTTGAGAGATTTTATGAGTAATAGGGCAAATAATTCTCCTTGGGGACCTAAATTTTGTGTTATGGATGAGTTTGGGAAAGGGGAATTGACCCAAATGCCCTTAAATAATGAGGAATCAAAAGTTGGAGGGGTAAAGGAGGGGGCAACATGGGCTCTGGAGCGGCACATTGTAGGGCGCGATACAGGCTCTCAAGCGATGCACTAGATGGCGTCGTACAAGCTCTGGAGGGCAAAGCGTGGGATGGTATCTGACTGACGATACAGAGCTAGAATATATTACTCGAATCGCTCTAAGATTAGAATTGAATTACTTAAATACTTTTAGATCTGAGCTGATTACAGGGTTAAGGCTAGATTACTAGTGATACAGAGATTACAGAGATAACTAAGATTACTGAGCTTTCTTAAGTTTTACACTTGTCTGAGGATACAGAGTTCTATAGTTCACTGAGTTTTGAGAATCATGGTTCGACTGGAATTATCGAGAAACTGACATGGGATCTAGACAATAGCTCTATTGTTGGGTAAAAATAATCCTAGGACCCGATAGCATAAAACTAAAGAATAATCATTCATTCATTATCACGACCGTTCATATATCATCACAATCATTCATGCATCATCATAACCATTCATTAGTCATCATAATCATTCAAGACATCACCTCAAGCATTTAACAATCACAAACATCTTATTCATCATCACAGTCGCCAAGGGGTCACTTTAAGCATCTCGGAAACATAATAATATAATAACGTAGGGGAAACATGCTACTAGATTGTACTCCATTTAACAAGGTTTTACCTCAACTATTTCATACCTATATCAATCTTGACATGTGTTTGGATATCACATGACTTGAGGAAACTTCATACTTTCATGGAATAATTCATTCACTTGGGCATTTTATCAAACACTAGGCATGCATAAACTAACTCACAATTTAGGGTTTCATGTTCAACATGCTACAAAGGCCCTTTTGATTCACCTAAGCTCTTTATCAAACCTAAGGGGAACATGATTTTATTATTCAACCATTTCTACACCCATTTTACATGAACACATCATATAGAAAGCAACATAAGGAAGATTCATCACAAATATCACATGGATTCCACCTACTAGGGTCAAGGCTCAATAATCTTGTAAACAAATATGAATCAAAACTCAACAACACATGTAAAATCAACTTAAACTCATAAAAATCATTAAAAACTCATAAAAAGAAAAATCTTTGAGTTTTGAAAAGGGTTCTTGAGCTTCTTGGATGAAAGGGACCCAAGAATCAACATCTACATATCTTAATCTTTAAAATTGGATGAATTCTAATGCTTGAGATTCTATCCGCAGTAGTAAGAAATAATTCTCGAAGCCCACACTATGAGGAACTTGATTCTTGAAGAAATCTTAAAGAATTATGGATGAATTTTTAGAAGATTAGGGTTCTTGAGTGAAACCCTAGTTATATCTTCTTAAGAGAATTAAGAGAGAAGATGGAGAAATTAGGGCTTAGAGATGGATGCTCATATTTATAGAGACCTCCAAAAGGTGGGAAATGGACAAAATACCCTTTCAAGAACATCCTTAAATTGCTGAAAAAAATAGCTGACGACATCCGTGACAAGCCGTCAAGTTGGTGATAGGCCGACAACATCCGTGACAAGCCATCAAGTTGGTGATAGGCCATCATGAATTATCATCACAAAAGGGTGAAATTTTGAGTTTTTGGTTAAGGTTGACGACATTAGTGATAGGCCTTCACGGGCATGACGGCTTGTCACAAAATGTCGTCACTAGGGTCAGAAATCTGCCCAGGTCTGACGACATTGGTTATGGGCCATCACGGGCGTGACGGCTTGTCACAATTGTCGTCACCAGTTTCCCAGCCAGACATGCTAGAGTAAAATGGGCATAACTCTTTGCTCCAATAACAGTTTTTGACGAAATTGGTATAGTTGGAAAGATAATTCAAAGAGCTTTCATTTTATATATAGTAGGTCCTCTAATTCGATACTTACAAGGAGTTATGGTCGATTGAAGTTCACCAAAATTTTGATGGTCACTAAAACTTGAACGATAGGAAAGATTTCAACTCGTCCTTGAGTTAGGGGACCTCTATGATCTTAATTCATGCTCAAATAGATTCCTACATGATTCAAAGTATTTCATACTTGGGAATATATTTTTGTAACATTTATACTTGAGTTTTTTGCTTTCCCAAATACGCTCTAAGGCTCAAACTGGAAGAGAGTTTTGTGGGGCATTACAAACACACTAAAAACATAATCTACCCTGACAATGAAGCACACCATCTCCCCCTTAGGAGAAAACCTCTACTTTATGATCTTAAACCAACTCCAACTTAACCAAACTAGGATACCTAACTTCCTTTCTTTCACTTCAGTAACCAATGAAGATTCTAAACCATTCTAAACCCATACACTACTTTCTACTGAATCAACCAACCAGACACCAAATCTAGAAAGCTAATGAACCTTACTAACTAACTTCTTCTTATCCTCCTCAACATGAGCAACACTACCCATATAAAAACTGCTAAGGGTATCTACCACTACATTGGCCTTGCCCGAATGATACAACACACTTGTATCATAATCTTTTAACAAATCAAGCTATCTTCTCTGACAAAGGTTCAAATCTTTCTATGAGAACACATACTGCAAGATTTTGTGATCCATGAACACATCAACATAAACCCCATAAGGTAATGTCTCAATATCTTCAAAGCATACACAATAGCTACAAACTCAATATCTTAGGTAGGATAATTCTTTTCATGAGGCTTGAGATTTCTAAAAGAATAGGTTATGCCCTTACCTCTTTACATTAACACACAACCAATACCAACTATAGAAGCATCACAGTAAACCATAAATCCATCTGAACTATCTGATAAAGTCAAAACTGGGGCTAAAGCGAGATGAGTCTTCAACTCTTGAAAACTTTTCTTATAAGAATCTGACTGCTGGAATTTGACTTTCTTCTATGTCAGTCAAGACATGCGGGATACAATAGAAGAAAAACTTCAATAATCCATTTGTAATATCCATCCAAACCCAATAAACTCCTGATATCTGATGAAGAGATAGGTTTAGGCTAGTTTCTCACTGCTTCAGTCTTCTGAGTCTAATACCATTATCAAAAATTATATGGCCAAGGAAAGCTACTGATCTTAGCCAAAATTCAAACTTTCTAAATTTAGCAAACAACTGATGAGCTCTAAGAGTCTACAACACAAATATCAAATGGTCTACATGATCATTCTCACATCGGGAATAGACAAGAATAACATCAATGAAGACTATGATGAACATATCTAAGTACTACTTAAGAACTTTTTTAATCAAGTCCATAAAAGCTGTAGGGGAATTCGTTAGTCCAAAGGATATAACTAAGAATTGTAACTGACTTTATCGAGTTTTGAAGGCTATCTTCAAAATGTCACATTCTCTAACTCTAAGGTGATGATAACCGGATCTAAGGTCTATTTTAGAGAAGTAACTGTCACCCTAAATTTGGTTGAATAAGTCATCAATCTTCGAAAGTGGATACTTATTCTTTATTGTGACTTTGTTCAACTGATGGTAATCGATGCACATTCTAAGAGAACCATCTTTCTTACATACGAACAAGACTAAAGCACCCTATGGGGAAATACTAGGCCTGATAAAACCCTTATCTAAGAGATATTTTAACTATTCTTTCAACTCTTTAAGCCTATCTGGATCTATTCTATAGGGTCGAATAGAGATAGGCTGGGTATTTGGAAGAAGATCTATTCTAAAGTTAATTTCCCCTTCGGAAGGAACTCCAGGAAGGTCTTCAGGGAACACATCTAGAAATTCACTTACTGCTGAACTGACTCAAGACTTGGAGTCTCAAAACTAGAGTCCTTGACTCAAACAAGATGATAAACACACCCCTTAGAAATTATTTTTCTTGCCTTAAGATAGGAAATGGTCTGACCCCTAAGCATAAAGGTACTACCCCTCCATTTAATGATAGATTCATTAGGAAAATAAAACTGAATGGATCTATTTCTATAATCAACCGAGGCATAACATGAGTGGATCAAATCCATGCCAAGAATGATTTTAAAATCAGTCATCTATAGCTCCATCAGGTCAACTGAGGTGACTTTTTGAGACACTATAATTGGGTAGTTCCTATATACCTGCCTGGCTATAATGGAGCTACCTACTAGATTAGACACTGAGGAAGGTTCTGCTAAAGATTTAGGACTGACATCAAAATTGACTGCTATATAAGGGTTACAAAAGAGAGTAAAGCTCTGAGATCTAATAAAGCATAACATGGAGATGAAAGACTTGTATTGTACCCGTAATCATATCAAAAAAACTCTCCTGATCCTATCGAGTATGAAGGGAATACAACCTATTATGATGCTACCTACTGGTTGTGCTGGAAGCGGCACCCTGCTGATTTGGGCGACCAGCTGGAACTGGAGGATGATTAGACTGACCCTGCTGGCTAGCCTTTAGACAATCTCTGACTCTGCGGCCTGTCTTTCTACATCCAATACACATATCACTGCTAGCTCTACACATACCCTAATGATGCTTAACATACTTCCCACAAATAGAATCAGTACAAAAACTGTTCACACTACCCTAAGACATGTAGCCTGGCGCTCTATCCTGACTATCTTGCCTGAACTTAGGCACTGGCGCACTAGATGAAGATGGGGCTGGGGATGAAGACTTTTTGCAGAACTAAGAATGTTTACCACCCTCTAACCTTGGCTGAGAAAAGTTAAACCTACCTATTTTGGCACTCTTATTCTCTCTATCTTTCTCCATAATCTTCTTTTTCTCAATCTGCTGAGCATGAACCATAAGTCTATATAAATCCATCTCTTTAATCAACATTACGGTCCTACACTCCTTAACCATGCTATCAGCTATACCAGACATAAACTTACTTATTCTAGACCTATTTTTAGCCACCATTGAAGGAGCATACCTCACCAACTGAGTAAACTTAAGGTATTATCCCTTAACACTCATATTACGTTACTTCAAATTAATAATCTCCTACACTATACCTTTTCTCAACTCTAATGGGATGAACCTATCTATAAAAGTCATGGAAAACTCCTCTCACTCTACAGGCCTTACCTCAACAACTTTATTCTCCTTCCACTCCTTATACCAGGTGTAAGCTACATCCTGCAACTGATATTTAACCAACTATGCAGTCTCACTCAATATGACACCTATAATATTAGTAAATTTTTGGACCATATCAAGAAACTCCTATGGATCCTCCTCAGAATTAGATCCTAAAAACAAAGGGGGATTCATCAGCATAAAATCCCAATTCCGAACCACAGCTGTATTTGCTACTAGATTAGTTGGGTCATCATCCTACCAATTATTCTGAGTACCTACTTAATGATCTAAAGTAGTAAAAGAAGCTTTGAACTTAGTGTGTTCATTCAGGGGATCTTTCTAAATAGGCAGTGGTGCGGGCTGATTCCCCTTCCTTCTTCTATTATTTCTTTTGGGAGGCAGTATCTATAAATAGAATAAAGGATGAATTAGAAAGAGATTTTAAGTAGAGGTCATTCTTATTCTCATGACATGAATACTAAAAGAAAGGAAACTTTTCCTAAAACATCTTGTATCCTCTTGTCTATAAGTGTGGCGTGCTTCACACCAATGTACAAGACTTTACTTAACATGGCTTTCAAACTTCCTAGGATACTATAAAACTTTGAGCTTTGATACTAAGTTTTTTCACGACCCGAGGCTACCCCCTAGTCTCGACAATGGTGCTTATGATTACAAGGGTCACAAGCTAACCCATGAATTTATACCTGCAATGAGAACTAAACAAATGTGAGCATAACACCTGTGCAAAAGATAAAATAAGAAGGAAAATATAAATCTAAATACTAAAATACCAAATTAATCATAAGTTTGAAATATTTGATAAAAACTAAAAGTAACTGACTGATTATCTGAATATTTGAAAGCCTCTAAACTGACTAAGGAGTTGATGGTACAGACCCCAAACTAACTTTGACTAACTGAATAAAAGGAAATACTGAAATAACAGAATAATCATAACATGTCCTTGATGGATGAGGACTCACCACTATAACTGTTGGATTATGCTAAGTTGTCTAACTCCAACGAGAAACTATATGTTCGAACCTATGATATAAGACATCATAGCTCAAAGAAGAGTATACGATCAGTACTTTGAATGTACTCATATATGAGATGAGGTCAGTTATATATACATAGGATACTCTATATATAAAATAAGGACTAACTGAATAGCGTGAGATAACTGAACATGAATGCATGAAAAAGTGTAACATCTAAGATTACAAGACCAAACATAAACATATATCTGAAATAATCTATAAACTGAAAGGCTAAAATCTGATAACTGAATAACTAAGAATCAGTATGCTTTAGTCAGACAAAAATTGATTGAAACTATACTGAATACTATACTGAGACTACAGGAGGTATCATCTAACCGACATGCCCTAATTTGAGCTAATCGGGTTTCAACCTATATCCCTATTTGAAAGGGTGTCTGTACCATGCAACAGGTACTAACACTAGTTGTGTAGATCTAATAAACTTATGTCTTAAAGGACTAATAAGTCACCCTCAATTGGCAGGTGCTCTAATGAGATATATGTCACCTTAAACTGGCAGGTAAACACTTTGTCCACCCTCAACTAGTAGGTAGACATCTCTAACCCATGCTAGATATGTAGTTCTATAACTCGAGGAGTGCTAGTAAGGGTCACACCCTCTACCGCAAGGTGAACCCTCATCCTTGAGTTTGCTCGGTGCTAAATCCTACTTACAACTAAACTAAAATTGATACTAGAATGGACTAAACTAGACTGAACATTATTACATAACTGATAGTACTTATCATGATCATAAACATATAAGTATATTTATAAGAGTCATGGATTAACTATCTGTATACTTGAAAAGCCTAATTTATGTAAATCACATAGGTATCGGGTGTTCATAACCCACCAACATAGAATGGAATTAATAATAATGCCATATAAAAGCTTTAAAACCTAGTAGGGGATCATTTTTCAAAACCCAACACTTTGGCATTTAATCAAACAAATAATAGTCATAAACTTAAGCATGGGAATGGGTAAAGCATGCGAGAATAGCATGATTACAAGACTAAAACCATAAATTAGGGATTTATCATGTAGATTACAATATTTAAAACAAGTAATGACTCATCCCACTTGAAAACTACTTATAGAAATAACTTGTAATTGAACTAACAAGAAATTCATGGAGATATTTCAACTTAAACATGAAGACTCATAATTTAAAACCAAAAAAAGATTCTTGGACTCCATGGGTGAAAGAAACCCATGGATGAACATCACACATGACACACTATATGAATTCCTAAAGATTCTTGAGAATTTTTTAAGGTTTGAAACTTGAATTCCTTGATTGCTTGAGTAAGGGTTAGGGTTTGATCTTGAGGAAGAAGTTAGTTTTCTTGCAAGATTTTATAAGTACTAGGATAAATAATGATCCTTAGAGACCTAAATTTTGTGTTATGGATGAGTTTAGGTAAGGTGACTTGAGCCAAATGTACTTAAATGATGAGGAACCTAAAGTTGGATAAGTAAGGGAAAGGGCAGTGCAGCCTCTAGAGCAGTGCACTGGAGGGCGCAAAATGGGCTCTAGAGTCACACACTAGAGGGTGTGGTGTGGGATAATATTAGTGCTACTATTGTTTTGGTGATCCAAACACATCCCTATGCTCGTCTGAAAATTTTAAAACTCACCCGAGATGTATTTTAACATCCCTGATCATGAATCAACTTAAAAATCAATGTTTCAAGGTCGGGTGGGTAAAAAGTAAAATCATCGAAGCTTAGGGGCCTTGGAAATGAATGTTCCAACACTTAGTGAAATTTTCAAGTCTCGTACCCCTTAATCATAAAATTGAGAGCTCAAATGAGCTAATATTTTTACTGGGCATTACATAGACAAGGAGTTTCTTAACCTTGAAGTTTTTCTTGTTCTTCTTCCGATCAACATCATCAAACTCCTTTCTTGTTTTGGGAACAACTGAGGTGATTTTCGTAACTATAATAGGCTTAGTAAGAGAAAAAATTCCCTCAATAATACATCCTAAAACTCACAATCCTCAGCCATGATAAAATCATGCATGTAAGTTTTCCACGACCCATAGTACTTCCAATTAAATTTGGGTTCTCTAGTAGTGGACTGACCTTCTTCAAGTTTTGGTGGTTCTGCCATTGAGATGATCCTTCCTAGGTGTTAACCATTTAGGTAAAACCTACTCTGATACCAATTGAAAGACTTTATGAGTAACCCCCAACTTAGGGAACTGGTCCCTACCTAACGAATCCAGTAATGAACAAAAGTAAATAGAGAATGCAGCATAAGAAAAATAATGCACACACAATATTTATATGGAAACCTCCTTGCCCAAGAAAGTAAAACCATGATCTACCACATAGGATTTCCAACCATTTCACTATCTTCAACCAACTTGAATTCAGACTCCATAGTTCAAGGATTAACCTCTCAATTTATAGCAACTAAGAATAGCTTAATTATAAAACTCCAAAGGAATAAATCTATTACAAACACTAAAACATCTAACTCTAATTAAATCAATCGCTAGCTGACTCTAGCCTCAATTGTTAACTAACTCTATCCGACTCAACACACACATAGAGAATAAAAAATGAAAAATGTACAATCTATAAACTAGAAAAGTAGGTTAAACATTTACAAATTACTAATAAATACCCAAATACAACATGAGCTTAAGACAAAAATAGCCACTGAGTAGGTATCTGTTGCTAGTGAGGCTTTGTTTTGAAGATTTGTTTCAAGAGAGATGAGAGTCCCTTGCATATGAGAACTTGAGTTTTATTATCGTAACATGTTGAATATATATAATACTAGAAAACATAAGACTTGTTTTATTGGCTGGAGCAAAAAGGTGTTGTAGCTTTGCCACCAAATTTTTCCATTCGATACTATTTCCAGCTCTAATATTGACTTGATGCAGAATACATCGACCCTATGAACCTGTTCCTAAATATCTGTGACTTCATCATCCATAGTTTGGTGCATGGCTCTATGGGAACTAGGCCACAAGGTTGGTTTGTCAATCATAAGAACTAAGGACTTAACAAGTACATGCAGAATAAAAACTATATGCCTGATGATTGACTTGTATTTTGATACTCATTGAATAGACCAATAATTTATCCCTTCAATATATTTTTTAACCTCAAATAAGTACCTTTCCTATTAGCAGGCTATTTATACAGATTATAATTATATGTTCTAGCATTACTTAGCATGGCAACAGGTTCATTATCATGTCCATCAGAGGCCCAGCTTATTTTAGTAACTATGACTTCATTTTTTCGAAACCAACATCCTCTATATCTGGATACGTTGCATCAATTTTATCATCAAGTAAGTTATCATAATGAAAATGAGTTCTACTATCAACATGCCACAACTCGATTTATGAGTTATGATGGCACCTACTCTACCCTGCTAGTAGGTAAGCCATATTATAGCCTAAAGCTAGATGTTGTAATACCCTGTATTATACGTAGCTTTGCTCAGCTTCTAGTTGCATGCATAAGAGGCTTAAAGCCTGAAAATTTCACCAAGTTTTGGGGACTTAGTCTTATTTTTGGCCTCTTAACTTTGAGGATTTTTAAATGAGTCATCCTGACCCCAAGATATTTGTTTTTAAGTTAATACATGTTAAGGAAAGTAAGGAGCATGTCTCTGGGAAGTTTAGGATTATTCGGAAGAGAATTGGGTTGCGTTTGGATTTTAATTCCAAAACCTCATCACGATAGCCACACATCATGGTGGGTATAGCGATGATCCCTTCATCGCGTCACGATGGGATTCCCATTCGCATTCCAATTACGAATTTAATCTACTGAGGGCTAATTACATCTTTTACCATTGACCTAATTCATAAAAACATTAATTAAAATGTTGGTTAGGGCATTATCTATCCATATTCTCCAATTTCTCTCAAAAACCAACCCTAATCATCTCCCAAGTTCATTAATTTCTTTTATTTCTCTTTAAGAAAACCAAGAAATCAAGTTTCCCAAATCCAAGAACTATTAAGAAAGGCATCAAGATTATGTTTCTCTTTCAAGCTTAAGGGTTTATGGTATGTTTGATGTTCATCCATGGGCCGTTTTCAACCCAGGAGTACAATAATCTCCTTTTGATATCAAGTTATGAGTTTTTACATATTTATTATGAATTTTCTCCATGAAGTTGTTATTGATTTTGATTACAAGATATGTTACAAGTATTTTTCGATAGAATGAGCCCTTATATGATCTGAGTATTAAAATCCTCATGTTAAATTACTAATTCATAGTTTTAGTATTGTAACTATGATTTCAATCACATGTTTTACCCGTTCTCATATCTAAATTCATGACTCCCGTGTGTTTGATGAAATGTCTAAATGTTGGTTTTTGAGCAATGATCCTTTATTTTGAATTTTAAAGCTTCATATGTCCTTATTATTATTTTCATTCAGTGTTGGAGGGTTATGAACACCCTATACTTAGCTATTTACATAATTTTTGTATCTTCAGAATGGTTTCAAATAAACCATGAGCATTGTCATTTAGTTAGTAGCATAATCAGTTGTTTGCTCAGTTAAGCTTAGTTCATCCCATTGATTAGTGTTATTGAGTTGGGAGTAGGATTTATCACCGAGAGAACTCAGGGATTGGGGATCATCTGCCAGTAGAGGGGGTGACCTTTGCTAGAAGTCTCTTGGTTCTAAAACTACATAGCTAGTGTAAGTTAGAGATATCAACCTACTAGTTGAGGGATGATAAAGTATTTACCTTCTAGTTGAGGGTAACACATATATTATTAGAGAACCTTCCTAATAAGGGTGACTTATTAGCCCTTCAGAACATTAGTTTAGTTGATCCACACAGCCAGCATTAGTACCCATGGCACGGTACTGACACCCTTCCAACTGAGGTTACAGGTTATAACTCGATTAGCTCAAATTATGGTATGCAGATTAGATGATACCTCCCACAGTCTCAATATAGTATTTAGTACAGAATTTAGTTTAGGTTTTCTTAACCATAGCATACAAACTTCCATTTATTCAGTTATCAGATTTTAGTAATTCAGTTTACAGATTAATTCAAAAATGTTATATGCTTGGTCTTGCATTCTCATATATTTTAGTTATCAAACATACATATTCAGTAATCTCATGCTATTCAGCTAATCATTATTTCATGCATAGTTAACCCTTGCATTACAGCCTAACCTTATGTCATATACCAATAAACTCAAAGTATTAACCGCATACTTTTCTTTGCACTATGATGTTTAATATCATAGGTTCGAATACTTAGTTTCCTAACCGCGCTTAGATATTTCATCTTATCAGCAGTATTAGTTGTGGTGAGTCATCATATGTCGAGGACCTGTTATGTTGTTTTAGTATTTTTGTATATCTTTTTAGTTAGTTTAGTTTGGAGTTAGTTGGGGCCTGTCCCATCAAATCTTCAGTCTGTTAGAGGCTTCAGATATTTTCATCCATTCAGACAATTAGTTAATTTTTCATTTGTTTGATCATTTTTTTAGTAAGTCATCAGACGTTCAAACTTATGATTTAAATTATATTTTCAGTAGTTGAACCTTATGGCATTGTCTGTTTTTCCTACATATGTTGTTTATTATCAGTTTACTTAGTGGTCTCAGTAGATTCCATCTCATGGTTAGTTTGTGGTCACTTGTGACTGTAAGCACTATTGTTGTGACTAGGAGTAGCCTCGGGTTGTGACAAAACTTGGTATTAGAGCCTAATATTTTACCGTGTCCTAGGGAATCTGAAAGCTTCATTGAGTAAATTCTTGTGCATGGGTGTGAAATACGCCATACTTATGGACAAGAGGCTACAAGATATTTTAGGAAAAGTTTCCCTTCTTTCAGTATTATGTCATGCGAAATAGCATGAACTCTATTTAAAATATTTTTTTGGCCCATTCTTTCTTTCGTTTATAAATAATGCCTCCCAAATAAAACAATGGAAGAAGAAATGGAAATCAACCCGCACTATTACCTGTTCAGGAAGATCCCCTGAATGAGCATGTCTCTCATGCCGAGTTCAGAGATGCATTCACTACCTTAAATCATTTAGTAGCTGCTCAGAACAATCAGCAGGTTGTTTCCCCAACTAATCCAGTGGAAAATACAGTTGCAACTAGGATTTAGGACTTTACTCAAATGAAACCCCTTTGTTTTTTGGATCCAAGTCTTAGAATATCTGTAGGAGTTTTTTGATATAGTTCAGAAGGTAACAGATATCATGGGTTTCACTTTGAGTGAGAGTGCAGAGTTGGATACATATTAATTACAGAATATAGCTCATATGTGGTATAAGCAGTGGAAGAAGGATAGGGGTGCTGAGGCAGGGCCTATGAAGTAGAAGGAGTTTGCCACGGCCTTCTTAGACAAGTTTATTCCTTTGGAGTTGAGGGAAACTAAGGTTCTGGAGTTTTTTAATTTGAAGCATGGTAGTATGAGTGTAAAGGAATACTCATTAAAGTTTACTCAGTTGGTGAGGTATGATCCTTTGATAGTGGTTGATAACAGGTCTAGAATGAGTAAGTTTATTTCTGGTGTAGTTGATAGTGTTATCAAGGAGAGTAGAACTACTATGTTGATTAAGGAGATAGACATATCTAGGCTTATGGTCCATGCTGAACAGGTTGAGGAACAGAAGCTTAAGGAGAGAGAGAGAATAAGAGGGCCAGAATAAGTAGCTTTAATTTTTCTCATCCTAGGTCAAGGGGTGGTAACCGTTCTAAGTTTAGCCAAAAGTTTTCAGCCCCAGCTCTATCTTCAGCTAGTACACTAGTGCCAAAGTTCTCAAAATGACAGTCGAGATAGAGCGCCAGGCTCTAAGCCCCAGGGTAGTAAGAACAGTGGTCGTACTTATCTTTTTTGCCAGAAATATGGTAGGAATTATTAGGGTATGTGTAGAGCTGGAAGTGATATGTGTTTTGGGTGTGGTAAGCCAGGCCACAGAGTCAGAGATTGCCCAATGAGTGGTTAGCAGGGCCAGTCCAATCGTCCTTCTATTCTATTTGGTCGCCTGACTCAGCAGGGTGCCGTATCTAGTGCAACCAATGGATATCACCAGAATAGATTGTATGCACTCCAGTCCCATCATGATCAGGAAATCTCTCCAGATTTGGTTATGGGTACGTTATAGGTCTTTCATCTTTGTGTTTATGCTTTGTTAGATCCTGGAGCTTCACTTTCTTTTGTAACCCCCTGTATAGTTATCAATTTCGGTGGCAGTCCCAAGACTCTAGTAGAGTCTTTCTCAGTGTCTACCCTAGTAGATAAATCTATCACAGCTAGATGGTTGTACTGACTACCCGGTCACAGTATCTCAAAATATTATTTTAGTAGACCTTATGGAGTTAGAGATGATTGATTTTGATGTCATTCTTGGCATGGATTAGATCCTCTCATGCTATGCTTCAGTTTCAGCAGTAAGGGAATTTGCAGATGTGTTCCCTGAATATCTTCCCAGAGTTCCACCCAAAAGGGAAATTGACTTTGGAATATATCTTCTTCCAGATATCCAGCCTATATCTATTCCGCCAAACAGAATAGCTCCAGCTAAGCTTAGGGAGTTAAAAGTACATTTGAAAGATCTCTAAGATAAGGGATTCATTAGGCCCTGTGTTTCCCCATGGGACGCTCCAGTCCTTATCGAGCGTAAGAAAGATGATTCTCTCAGAATGTCCATTGATTACGATCGGTTGAACAAAGTCATAGTCAAGAATAAGTATCCACTCCCCAGGATTGATGACTTGTTCAACCAACAAGGTGCCAGCTATTTCTCTAAGATAGACCTCAGATCCATCTTTCATCAACTCAAAGCCAGAGAATGGGATATTCCATAAATAGCCTTCAAAACTTGTTATGGTCACTTTGAATTCCTAGTTATGTCTTTTGGTCTAATGAATTTCCCAGAAACTTTCATAGACTTGATAAATAGAGTGTTCAAGTAGTACTTGTACATGTTTATCGTAGTCTTTATTGATGATATTCTTGTCTACTCCCGTAGTGAAAATGATCATGCAGACCATCTCAGAATTGTATTACAGACTCTTATAACTTATTAGTTGTTTTCCAAATTTAGTAAGTGCAAGTTTTTGCTAAGATCAGTATCTTTTCTTGGCCATATTGTTTCCATTGATGGCATTAGAGTTTAACCTCAAAATACCAAAGCCGTGAGGAACTGGCCCAGATCTATCTTTCTATCAAATATCAGGAGATTTTTGGATTTGGCTGGCTATTACCGATGGCTTTTTAGAGGGTTTTCGTCTATTGCATCCCCCATGTATCGATTGACTCTGAAGAAAGTCAAGATTCATTGGTCAGATTCTTATGAAAAGAGTTTTCAGGAGTTGAAGACTCGACTCACCTCAGCCCCAGTCTTGACTTCACTAGGTAGTTTAGATGGGTTTGTTATTTACTGTGTTACTTCCAGAGTTGGTCTTGGTTGTGTGTTGATGCAGAAAGGTAAGTTCATAGCCTATGCCTCTAGATAGCTTAAGCCCCATGAAAAGAATTGACCTACCCATGATCTTGTGTTGGCAACAATTGTTTTTACCTTGAAAATTTAGAGGCATTCTCTTTATGGGGATCATGTTGATGTGTTCACGGATCACAAAAGTTTGTAGTATGTGTTCTCATAGAAAGATTTAAATCTTTGTTAGAGAAGGTGGTTACAGTTGTTGAAAGATAATGATATGAATGCATTGTATCATCCGAGCAAGACCAATGTAAAGCCAGACGCCCTTAGTAGATTGTTTATGGGTAGTGTTGCTCATCTTAAGAATGATAAGAAAAATTTAGCTCAAAAGGTTCATCAGCTTGCTAGGTTAGGTCTCCAATAGGTTATTTTTCCTAAGAGTAGTGTATGTGTTCATAATGGTTTTGAATCTTTTTTGGTTGCCGAAGTGAAGGAGAAGAAAGATAGGGATTCCAGTTTGGTTAAGTTGAAGGAATCAGTTAGAGATCAAAAGATAGAGGTTTTCTCCCAAAAAGGATATGGTCTATTGGAATATCAGGGTAAACTATGTGTGCCGTGTGTAGATGGTTTGAGATAGCAAATCCTTGCAAAAGTGCATCGTGCACGTTATTATATACACCCAGGAGCCACTAAGATGTACTATGATTTATGGGAAATCTATTGGTGGAGTAGTATGGAGAGGGATATTATAGAGTTTGCAGTTAAGTATTCTAATTGTCAGCAGGTTAAAGTTGAACACCAGAGGCCTAGTGGTACAATGTAGTAGTTCAGCATTCCTACTTGGAAGTGGGAAGAGATGAACATGGATTTTGTGATAGGTTTTCGTCGTTCACATCGTTAGCATTATTTGATATGGGTTATTGTAGATAGAATAACTAAATTATCTCATTTCTTGCCAGTTCATACTTCTTATTCAGACAAAGACTATGCCAAGCTCTATATTAGAGAGTTGGTTAGGTTGCACGGAGTCCTATTATCTATCATTTTAGATAGAGGTACTCAATTTAACTCTCACTTTTGGAAATCTTTTCAGAAGGGTCTTGGTACCCAAGTTCATCTCAGTACAACTTTTTATCTTCAGACAGATGGTCAGGTTGAGAGGACCATTCAGACTCTAGAGGACATGTTGGGAGCATGTGTTATTGACTTTTAAGAAAGTTTGGATGACCGCTTACAATTGATCGAGTTTTCCTACAATAGCAGTTATCACTCCAGTATTCAGATAGCTCCGTTTGAGGCTCTCAATGAGAGGAGAAGTAGATCTCATATTGGTTGATTTAAGGTAGGTGAGACTACTTTGATAGGACCATATTCGGTGTTTAATGTAATTGAGAAGGTTGAGTTGATTGGAAAGAGTTTAAGACAACCCAAATCCATCAGAAATCCTGAGTAGATGTGAGAAGGAGGGATCTTGAGTTTAAAGTTAGAGATTTGGTGTATTTGAAAATATCACCCATGAAGGGAGTAAAGAGATTTGGCAAGAAGAGGAAGCTCAGTCCCCGATATGTTGGACCTTATAGAATTTTGAGTCATTTTGGAAAGGTAGCTTACGAACTTGAAATGCCTGCAGATTTGACATTAGTGTATCCAGTGTTTTATGTTTCCCTGTTAAAGAAGTGTATTGCTAATGCAGCTGTTTTAGTTTCGTTATAAGGCACAGATGTTCAGGATATCTTTTCTTATGAATAAATCTCAGCCGAGATCCTTGATCGTCAAATTCGTAGACTAAGGAACAAAGAAGTTCCTTAGGTTAAAATTCTTTGGCAGAATTAGTCTGTTGAGAGAGACACTTGGGAAGCATCAGCAGATATATGTACCAAGTACTGTCATCTTTTCTCTACAAACTCAGACTCAGCTTAAGGTAACAGTTTTTCTTAGATTATCTCTTTTCCATTCTCAGTCCCAGCTATATAATCATTCACATGTCTTTGCATGCATTCACGAATTTAGTTCATCATTTATCATGTTTCAGACTCAGTCATGTAATCATGTTTTCAGTTATTAGGCATACCCTCTATATCACTATGGAAAATATCATGAGCACAAAGAGGGCAGGGAAAGGTGTCACATGAGTCAACTCAAACTATAGAGTCCTCATGCAAGTACTTACTGATTTCAAGCTGACTTTTATTAGCAAGCTCAACATAGGAAACACACGAAGAAGGAGTAGATAGCATTTCTAGGCATGCAACACTTTCTCTTTTAAGAGAGTAGTCCCGAAATATACATAAACCACCATGGACAGAAAAGGGAGCACAATCAAAACTAACTTCAAAAGAAAAAATACTAATCGGGTTTTCAAGACATTCAAGCACGTCAAGGTCATTGTAACCCGATTGATCATTTTTCATATCCTCACTAGTTGTTGGCAACTCACATAAAAACTTATACTCACCTTGATTTTCACAAGGGTCAACTAATGTGTGAATACTCTTATTACATGTCAATGGAACATTATTCAAGTCACAAGTGCTAGCACTAGATGGACATAAATCATTCTTACGAGAAGAATTAATTTTGACATCTAAAGGATCAACTAGTGCTTGCTTACTTACAACAAGAAGTTGTTTGTCATGCATCCTAACAATACCAAGAGTATCAAAAAAGAAAGACTCATGTAATTCTACTCTATGCAAACCCGAAACCACTCACATTTGGCTACTACTAGCCATATCACAATATTCTAAGTTTGTAAGAGTGTGGGGATTAGCATTTTTACCTTGTAACTTGTATGAGTTATAGTCTTCACTTTGATATATGTCATGTTATCCTACTTGTACCTTTAACAAGCTCTCATCACAAGGGAGCCTTTGATATAGTGGTTTTTATGGCATCCACACCCTTTCTCATCTTTCACAGTCACGGAGGATAGTTTCAAGATGGGTCGTTGTTCCTTGGTCAAGTGGAGGTTGGATTAATGGTTTTGGATTCGGGGAGTCAAGTATGTGACGTAGTCTTTCAAGGTTTCGATGGACATATTCAAAGGCAGCCTTGAAAGTACCATCAGCCATGGGACCTATGAAAGACAACCAAAAAAACAACAACTTGTTAGCTCAAATTATCCTCACCATGTTCCCACTCTTGATTTTACCTCACACTTGGTTTCACAAGTGTTAAAAGCTAGCTTGTACTTCATGAGTGATTGAGGTTCAGACCTACTCTTGTCCGGAATGAATTTTTTTTTAAAACTCAAATGAAATCTTGTAGGACTTAAGTCAAGAACTAACAACGAATTCAAAATGATAAAAGCACACAACAAACGTAAACACAAATAAACGGACACAAAACTAACTTACAAGCTAGTAGGAAATGACTAGGTTGTCAATTAGTGTTAGAACCAACAAATGAAACTAAGACACAATAAAATGAAACTAAGAAATCTAAAATTTGAGCTTAAAAATTATTGGTGAACAGTAAAAAGTGATGTGGTAGCCACGTATTGATTGCGGCTGTTATTAAATTTTATTTTCCAATTCAAGTCTTGGTCCAATTGTAATTTGGAAATGGTGGGAGTTGGTTAAGGAGAGAAAACAAGTCTTAAAATCCTCTTTCAAATTCAAAAAGCAATACTTGACTTTTCTCCTCAAGACATGGTCCTTAAATCATAGAAGGTTGTTGGAAAAGTGGTTGTTAAAGTCCTTGAGTGGTTGGAATTGGTTGTAAAAGTCTTAAGAGGTCTTAAATTTTGGAAATATGTCTTTCAAGACTAACAAAATACACTCTCTATTTCTTCAACTTCCAAGATCAAACATCCACTTTTTCTTCAACAATAGATGAAGATGTGAAGAACAACAAGAACACACTTTTTGAATCTTGAAGTTCTAAGGTTCAAGTTGGACCCCAAACATCAACAACACCTTTCCAAGCTTAAAAATACAACACAATAACCACCATACATGTTCAAACCTTGAACGAACACCACACCACATGTCCAAGCTTTGAATACGCAACAACAATACCAACAACAATCACACGGCCAAAGTTTAGATTCATAACAACAACATCAACAATAAAAGCTCAAATATAGATCTAGACTTCTTTAGTATTAGAGGTGAAGAATATAAAACTATTATCAACAAAAAAAATAAATTTAATCCTAGATCTAGACTCAAAACAAGAAAAATCTCGGCCAAGACACAACAAGAACACAATTTCGGCCAAGACACAAAAATGGACTGATTTGCTTCTTTTTGGAATTTTCAGCTTTCAACACGTTTTTTTATTCTTTTTTCAAGCAAGCCCAAGATTGATCTTGTCGGAACAAAATCAAGCCATGCTTTAATACCAAATGATACAAGAATAACAAAAGATACACGAAATCAAACACCAAATCAGTCCATAATCTTAAGGATCCAAGGACCAAGATGGAGACCACTCTCGGATTCGCTATCAATAAGAAGAATACAAGATAAAATGGTCTATATAATGCCAAAACAGCTACAAAAAGTGAAGAAAAATATGAACAACAATAACAAAAATTTCCAAATTCAACAAAGGACCCAAAACAGTCCACTACAAAACAATAACAAGATGGAAACAACAAAATGTAAAGATAGGTAGTGTGACATAGATTACTACAATAACTAAGAACCTAAGTGTAGATCCAACACTAAGACCCATAATACATGTAATAAAAATACTGACACTCTTACGTGGACACAAGAGGGAAGTCAATCTCCCCAAGCACCTTCGTTTCCAAGCCTTGAATGCAACACAAGTGAAATCCACACTTGAATCACCCTAGTTTCGAATTGGTGGTCTTCTCTCCTTAGAGAGAAAATTCTTCAAGTGTTATACACTCATCATATTCATCAAAATCTAAGACAAATGACCTACAATATTTTATTTATACTAGGTTATAAATAGAATACAAAATGACCAAAAGGCCCCTTAATGAAAAGCCTCAAAATATTTCCCATGGAGTATAGTGTAGGTTCGGTTTTGGTGTGTATTTTAGGCCCTCTTTTGCATTTTTCTTGCATACTCCAAGCCTCGGGTTCATTACACTTTCACACGTCCATCCTCATTGTCGTACTTGTATCATCCTCCCTTTCTTGAAAAGGGTTCAACCTCGAATCCGTACCTTGCAAAATAAAGACAAGAAAAACAAGCACAAATCCTTATGACATGAGGTATTAGGGTTAGCAAAAATAACACAACATGCCATGATGAGGCGAAACAAACTTAAAGTATAGCCACAGGCCCTTTTTGTTCCACCTCGTTATGGCATGTTGATGTGTTATTTTGCTAACCCTAATCCCTCATGTCACGAGGATGTGTGATTTTTTGTCTCCTCTTTATTTTGCAAGGTACGGATTCGAGGTCGAATCCGTTTCAAGAAGGGGAGGATGATACAAGTACGACAACAAGGATGGACGTATGAAAGTGTAATGAATCCGAGGCTTAGAGTTTGCAAGAAAAAATCAAAAGAGGGCCTAAAACACACACCGAAATCGAATCTACACTACACTCCATGGGCAATATTTTGAGGCTTTTCATTAAAGGGCCTTTTGGTTATTTTGTATTCTATTTATAACCTAGTATGAATAGAATATTGTAGGTCATTTTGTCTTAGATTTTTCTGAATATGATGAGTGTATAACACTTGAAACATTTTCCCTCTAAGAAGAGAAGACCACTAATCCGAAACTACGGTGATACAAGTGTGGATTTCACTTGTGTTGCATTCAAGGCTTGGAAACGAAGGTGCTTGGGGAGATTGACGTCCCTCTTGTGTCCACGTAAGAGTGTCGGTGTTGTTATTACATTTATTATGGGTCTTAGTGCTGGATCTACACTTAGGTTATTAGTTATTGTAGTAATCTATGTCACACTGCCTATTTTTACATTTTGTTGTTGTCATCTTCTTGTTGTTGTGTAGTGGACTGTTTTAGTCCTTTGTTGAATCTGGAAATTTGTGTTATTGTTTTTCATATTGTTCTTCATGTTTTGTAGCTATTTTGGTGTTATATAGACCATTTTATCTTGTATTCTTCTTTTTGATAGCGAATCCGAGAGTGGTTTCCATCTTGGTCCTTGGATCCTTAAGATTGTGGACTGATTTGATGTTTGATTTTGTGTATCTTTTGTTATTCTTGTATAAGGAAAGGGGTTAAACACCCTTCAGAATCCGCAAATGTGGTACCCGATAGACTAAATTTATCAAAGAGGGATTAGGTATAAATATTTAAAATGATGTAAAAGGTCTATGTGTATTAAGTATAGAAATAAAACTTATAGTCATGAAAATATTTATAAAAGTATACAAATTACATGTGAAAAAGAAAAGTATTTTGTGACGTATGAAAAAAAAATCTTTTATGTACTATAAAAGGAAAAAGTATTTTTTTTGCAAATAATACTACCTAGTTCATTGGAATCATGGAGAAGAAACTAATGATTACACAATATTTGTCGAACCAAAAGTGGATGAGGATTTGAAGGAAGGCCGGGTAGGCACTAATCATATTGAGATTTGGATTTGAGGAGTTATTTATTTGCGCTCTTTGAAGATCTTTGGAAAGCGCCTTTGAGCTGTTACAGAAAAAATTGCCCCAGTTTGAATACCAGAGGAATTGTTCTGAAATAGTGAAGAGATCGAACCCTAATACAGGGTTGCCTACATATCTTGTTAGGGCAAGAATCAGGTCAAAATGTAGGCCAAACTTTTTTATGAGTTTGAATATAGCATGATTTATTACTAGAATAGGAATTTTCCTAAATGGTTGAGAATACGACTGAATATTTGTGAGAAGGCACACTAACCTAAATGCACCAACTCTGAAACAATGGAATTCAAATAAGGTTTGGGGGAAGTTAAGACACCCCCCGCGTGAATCATAGTGTGTGAAATGTATGGCCAAAGACTCGATGAAATTGTGGTTATGATGAAGTAACATTATAACAGTTTTCACAATATACAGATATAATGTATTAACAAGTAATGAACAAAATGTTGATTAGGCAGCAAAGTTAATTTTGAAAATAATGTAAAGATTTTATGAGCAAATAATTACAATTTTTATTGTGAAGCAGATAAAGAATAAAAGAATTTAATCGTATGCAAAAATATAAAAATACCTCACTAGATTAAAAAATTGAGTCTATCATGGTTAGAACATGTTGTATTCCCAGAAGAGTCACTATTCTGTCGTGTCCTATTTTTGTCAAGGTTAAAAAAGCACGACTTATGGACTCTAAAAAGAATTGAAATTTGTACAAAGTTGCCACCTAATTTAAGGAAAATAAGGAAACCTATTTATTTGTTAATACTTGTGATTTATGTTTTCGTCTGCAAAGACCAATTTAGATTCTTGTTAAGGGTTCAAATTATTTCGAAGGTAAGGGGTTAGGCACCCTTCAGAATCCAAAAATGTGGTACCCGGTTAGACTAAATTTATCAAAGAGGGAGGAGGTATAAATATTTAAAATAATGTAAAAGGTGTATGTGTATTAAGTATACAAATAAAATTTATTGTCGTGAAAATATGTATAAAAATATACAAATTACATGTGAAAAAGAAAACTATTTTATGACATATGAAAAAAAATATCTTTTATGTACTATAAAAGGAAAAAGTATTTTTTTGCAAATAATACTACCTACTTCATTGAAATTATGGAGAGGAAACTAATGATAACACAATATTTATGGTGTAAATGTGTGAATTAATTAATTAATTTTATTTTTTTGTATAAATGTTAATGACCTAAATTTTGCCTAAACGCGTGATTAGAATTATGTAAATAAAGATACTCTCGCCCAACACCCCAAAAGTAAAGTTTTCACTATACTTTTATCTTTATGTACGATTATAAGAAATAAAATTACAAATACAGAGAAAGAAACTTCCTTTTTAAATATCACGGAGTGTGTTATCGAGAATATGTATAAACACTTGAATAAAAATATTAAGAAACAAATAAAAAATTGTGTGTACACGTATGTATATATAGATGTATCTATAAAAATAGATTTTTGTTATGACGTGGGCTCAGATTAAGTTTTAAATGCAACATGGCTACGAAGTGGCTGCTTGATTTATTGGTCATCCTAAATCGCCTTGCCAATATACGAATCGTAAAACCCTTTGTATTGTCATGACGTTATGAAGATTTCGTCATCGTTCATATTTATTTATTTTTTTGTTACATATTCATATACACAATATCCGTCTTTTATTTTGGAAGGCCTCGAAAATCGATGGATAATTTCTTCATCGACCATGTATTAGTACTTAATATAAAATAAGTAAATTTGAAAAAAATAAAGTCCGTCTTTTGTAATGGGGTTGCCCCAAAAATCTGACAAAGAGATATTATCATTGGTCATGTGTCATGTAGTGTCTGTTTGTTATCAGTCAAGAACATAAAATAGTACCAAACCTTTGAATATAATAATAGAGCTAAATAAGTAGACAAAGTCATCAACAAGAACCAATTCAGATATCAAACCAGTATGTAAAATATAGCAACAACCAGCCAGAACAATCATAAATGTAGTCCAAAATAGTTATGTTCATCGGAGAAGCCAAAAATAACGCAATAAATCACAGTAAAAAATATACGAATGTTGGAATCAAAGAGATTTCATCGGAGACGGCCTCTTTCCGATTAGATCTGTGTAACATAATTTTTATAATCACAATAATTAAAATAATAATAAAATACCAAAAACAATAGTGGTAAAAAGCGTTAGTGGCTATGGTGTTTCTTGTCGGTTTGCCAGTGGTCAGATCCGGCGATGGCAACAGAATAAAGAGGAAAAGGAAAATGCATGGCGGGTGTTGTCGCTGAACTTCGGTGTCGGAGCAGCGAAGGAGGGGAAGAGGGAAAGAGGAAGGAGAGGCGGCAGAAGTGCATTAAGAGCCCATTGACCATCAATTTCGGTAGGACAACGGTGTTTTTAGTGGTCTCCAAAGTTGGTGGTTTTTGGCTAGAACCGCGATTCATAGGAGAAAGGAGAAGGAGGGAGCAAGGTGGTCGTTGTCTATCTGGTAGTCAATTTCGACAATCGACAATTATGAAAAAGGGGAGAGAGAGATGCAAAATTTAATTGTCTTTGTGCGTATTGTGTGTTAAAGTGTATGTGTGTACAAATTGCATGTGTGTGTTAATAGGTATTCTCTGAAAAAATGGAGGAATTAGTGAGGTGTATGCATTTATGTATATGGCTGGGCATGTATATGTTTTATGTGGAGATGCCCATGGAGGAGTATATGTATTGTGAGATTATTGTTTTTATAGAGAGAAGAAAGAAGGAAAATTATGCGTGGGGAAAAAATGTGTCTATTCTTGTCTTCCCCCACAACTTATTTATAATAAGAAATGGTACCTCTTATTATCCAATGGACAAAGAGGTGTCCCTCTTTTTCATAATAGCACATCCTTTGGTTTTTGGTCCTTAGAATATTGACCAAAGGATTTTCATCCTTTTGACCAACGAACAAAGTTATTGTCTAAAGGTTAATGTCATTGAGTAATCGTCATCAGATGTAACAAGACAACATTGAGTGGTCGTTGTCGGATGTAACAAGATATTATTGTGTAGTCACTATCGGATGTGACAAGATATTATTGTATAGTCATTATCGGATGTAACAACACATCGAATTATTATTATATTATCTATTGAAATAATTAATTTGACTCAACTTTTGTGGGTTGTAATAAATGTACAAAAATGTAGGTATTTGTATGTAATTACAGAAAGTGTAAAGAATATTAAAAATATTAAAAAAAATATAATTGATTTAAAAATATTATAAAAATATGATGTCATATCGTGTACATGTGCAGATGATTATGAAAAGGTATAAAAGATGATAATAAATTGATAAAAATTTCAATGTACAGAGAATTATTAATAAATTGTGAAAAGTAAAATATGACAATAAATTGATAAAATTCTAAAGTAAGGATGATTATCAATAATTTATCTACAATTAAAAAAATGTGAAAATGTGTTTTGTGCCCTTTAACCATCAGGAAACCTACAGACATTAATTTCAAGCACAGAGAGAAAAAATTTGGTGTCAACACCAACAGTAACAAAGCACAAGTTTGAGCTTTTTCAACGGTAACATCTATTTTTTTGTATGAATGGAAGGCAATTCTCTCTTCTTCTTTTTAACTTCCTCGTATTTTTGTCTTTATTAATTCCTTCATTTTTAAACAACTACAATGTCTCAAGTATCTCAATGCAAAAAATTCTTATATTTGTCACATGATAATTCAACTATCTTGAGGACGTCATATACCAATATTAAAAACAGGTAGAGAATTCTGTAACTGTGTTGTTAGAAAGGTGAGTGCTTATATTTATATGACTTATGTTTGTTTGTTTAAGTAATAGAAATCATCTAATTATTTACTTTTTTAGTCTAGAATAATGACGGATGCTCTTTTTTAAGTGGCTTAAAGATGAATTTCCGATGAACAGCCCACTGACATCAAATTTTTAAGGAATTGTTAAATTTTAAATATGATAGAAGCTTCGATAAATAGAAGAAAATAAAAATCTGCTTATGATATTATTCAACGAATTCAAAAAGCAAAGGGATAACTTGAAAGGATTCCTAAGAGAAATCAAAATGGACAGAAATCAACTAAAATAAAGGTTGATTTTGACTGAAGTAAAAGAGAAAGACCTAAAAAGTCTATTATTGGTGTTGGCTTTTTGAAAAGGTAAAAAGGGATGTAGTGGGACAGAATAAATAAAAGTATTTCTCTTAAATTCTTCCATTATTGTATTGCTCATAGCGTTATATTTCATAATCAACAATGACAACAGTCTATAATTAATAGAGAATGACTTTTATAATATTAACCATCGATCTCAGTAATATGTGACAACAACTGAATTGATAACATGATGTAGCATATAAAAGTAAACATCAACTTGAAGTTGATAATTTATAGTGATAGCATACTATAAATAATTAAGAAGGTCTTTTATAAGTCATCAATAATAGAATCTATAAGAAAGTGCAGTAACACAAAACCACAATTCCATAAGCAAATAGATTCACAAAGTTGTCCTTCAAACCATCCATAAAAGACCAAATCATTATATTCCAAATAAAATAAATAAATTGTCTTAAATTGTCAAAGAAATTTAATCAATTGTTCATGTATTGTCACCCTTGTCACCACTACTAATTTCCGCATTGATTTCACCGACAATATTCATCATATCCACTTTCTTTTCATCGTTGTCTTCTTCTCCTTGTTTTTTTCTTCTTTTCTCCAACTTTTTTCTCCTCTTCTACCTCATCAATAGCCAAGTCTTCTTATTCATTCATGTTCTCTTCTCCTCTTCTTTCTCTTCTTCTTTTGATATTTTCTCTTCTTCAACATTCTCCCCCTCATGTTCTTTGTCTTCTTCTTTTGATTTTTTCTCATCTTTTTTCTCTTTTTCTTCTGATTCATTCTCCTCCTCTTATGATTTCTCTTCTTCTTTATATCTACCTTCTCCTCTTTTTTGTTCTTCTTCTTCTTTTTTTTCTTCATCTGTTGTTGCAAGGTCAGTCACTATGACTGCAAGTTCTTAAAGATTTACTTGGCATTGAATACAAAAGGGGTTGTCCATATGCACTGCATTATTTTGACAGGATTAAAAATATCATACAAGTAAATTAATTAAAATCAACAAAATATAAATTTTTTTACCTTGTTCTTGTTGTTTCTTCTTGTTCTTCTTAATTCTCCTCAATCTCTCCTTCCTTACAAAACCAGCAACATCTAGCATGGATTGCTCGAGAAAAGTGATAATATATTTACACAAATTTTCATCATTAAAATTGCCCAATACAGTTTTTTTATCTTTTCGACCGCCACGTTCATAAGTACGTGCTGGTGATAGGACATGATTATGACCACCCAAATCTTGATTATCATTCACTCCCTATATTGATAAAGTCAAGACATCATGCCTTTCAACTTAGTATTAAAGGCATTGAGGAACGTGTGCTTCGCTTTGTCCGTCTATGACTTAAATATTTTTATGTAGGCCCGTTTCATCTCATAGACAATAGGATAAGATATGTGCATAATCTACAAAAAAAGATATTGAAAATACACAACATTAACTAGTTTTAAAAAATTACTATATAATACAAATTTAAATTTATGCCTTTATATTGTTTCCTCTATACTTAAATGGATTGGGTTTCATTATGTTGTTGCTCTTCGACGTGTGTCATCTAAGTAAATGGAAAATGGACAAGGAAAAATCCAATGACTTTTCAACAATATATTTCAAGATCCTCATAAATCTAAATCTGCAGTCAATAGAAGAACAAATAAATAAATATAGTCTATAATTGACTGTATAAATAAGTAAGAGTATAAATATAGTAGATGGTTGAAAATAAGTATCAGAAATATCCATGAAAATCTGAACAGAGCGTACGATGTATTCTTTCTCTAATTATATACTTTTTTGTGCTTCTTTAAATCAATTTTCTTCTTCAAATATGTCAAGGTTAATACGAAGTACTCTTTCTCCCATGAATAACTCTTGAAAAAATTTAAATCATCCATCATTTTGATGTGATTTGAGTCCACTATCATTGACGAAAATATTGAGTGGATGAACCATACCAAAGCGCATTTCAACTTTTGAACCTTATTCAGGTGATTATCTTTAATCAAGTTTATCAGCCTTGCACCAATGATGTTTTTATTTCCGGAGGTACGCTGAGCAATTCATACCCAAAATCAAAGCAAATTCCTTTAAGTTAAAATATGTTGGCTTATCATTCACATAGAATCAAATCTCATGCAACATTTTGTTATTTGACACATCACAACAACATATAATGGACCATCTATACATTAAATTTAAAAAGCTCTGGCATATGTCTCAAGTGTCCAAAGTGGGTACCTTTAAAGTCACTATAAATTTTTTGGTTAACTAAAGCCATTCTAAACTTACGATAATCTTCCATCCTTGATCATACAGATATCTTTGCTGGACAATATCCAAGCTCATTCATCCATGTAACTAGGTCATACAACTCAGTAGAAATATCTATTGCACAAATTAGGAAGGATAAGGGATCATCATCCCCATCTCCACTATGGGAATCTCTCTTATCATCATCACTAACTTTTTTTCCTTCACTTTCCCCTTCACTAGATTTAACATCATCACTCTCGTGGACAAAACTGTCCTCATATTCCTCAATCTCGATCATGCATGCTTTTTGTTTTTGATTCAGATTCTTCGACTATAATTTTTTTTCTTTTTGAAGTTTTAAATATATCTTCAAATTTTCATTTCTTATTGCTAGAAGCAGACCCTTAAGGTTTTCTAGCTTTAGTCATATTTTACATTCTACAAGCAAAAATAAATATTTCATGGTCAATCTATTGACCACTAGTCTATTAACACAAACAAAGAAATGTTCAAATCAAACATGCAAAATAAGTAGCAATTGTTTTAAAAATCGAGAATGGAATATCTAGCAACACGAACGCCATTAAAGTCGATCAAAATTCAGCAAATAATTCAAAATCAATAGGCAATATAAACATAAAATTACAATTTTTTCTATGCATTATTTAAAGGATAACGCAATTAAAGATGCGGAATCAAGAACATGAACTAAAATCATGTTAAACCTTTACTAATTTAATCAAAAATAATTGAATTTTAGCAAAAACAAAACATTCACTATTCTAAAGCACGACAAAAACTACAGTAAAATGGAGCTAAAATTGATTGGGGAACACAAACAGATGAGAGGTTTGGACTTGGGAAAGAAGAATGAAGAAAACACTTTGGCCTCGTTTATGGGTTCAAGGAAAATCGTGAAGGAGGGTTGAGGAGAGCGAGGAAAGTAATTGGATTATTTAATAAATTTAAAAAGGATGAAATATTTAATAAATTTAAAAAGTACTTTATTGTATCTTTCTAAACTTGTATTTTATTCCTAAATTTTTAAATGTTGAAAAGGCTCATAACCCCACAACCCCATCCCAATTTTTTTTTTCAAATCCTAACCCTAGAAAATAAATGGAAAAAAGTTAACATTCTCTTGTCATTGTGTTGCCTAAACTTAGGTAATTTCCACAGATAGTCACTCATGTTTTGACAATTGCTTACAAATATCACCTTTGCTTCTTTTAGGACAAGAATATCATCCAACTATCTCTATTTTCCTCAAAAATACTTAACACGTTAAAAACCTTCTCCTCTCCTACTTGGCATGCCATGTTGTTAAAATCTTATTTTCTTAATGATAATTCTTCAAATCATTTATTCAAATCTACGTCTTATAAACTATAAGAAAAATCTAAATTACGTAAAAAAAAAAATTATTAAAAATTTACAAAAGAATTTACCGGTACCTAATTCTCTACAAGTTTTTCAACCAAACTAATTCGATGAAATACCTACAAATTTTTCTATCAAACAAAATTTGGAGAAAATCTAAGTTTTTTTTTTTTTGTCAAACAAAATTTGATTGAGAAATCTTAAAGGTAATTATCACCTAAAAATTTGAATTCGCATGTAGATCACCTGAAAAATTTTAAGTAAGATCTTTTTGATAAAAAAAAAATGATAAATAATGAATTCGTCTTGCGAATTTTCCCCAAGTAAATTCATAAATGAATCAAATAAATCCGCAAAGTTAACATAGGTAAAAAACTTTAAAAAACAAAAAATTATTATTTTTAATTTAGTTTTTTCATATTAATTTTTATTTCTATTATACTATATTTTGTCTTATTATATAATTAAATGCCAATTTATATTATTTTCTCATCCTAAACCCAAAAAAACAAGTGATAATTGATTGTGTACTATTTTAAAGGTTCTTTTGTAATATTAGATCATTTTATTAATATTTTTAAAAAAATTAATTTATTCTATGACTAAATAATTCTTCTTTCCTTCAAAAATAGTACTTTTAGTACGTATATGAAAATCCGAAAGCCATCATTTTTATTTCTTTTACATTTTAATAATCTTTAGTATATGAAATAAATAACCAAAAAATATTAAATTAGTACCAATTCATATAAATACCTTGAGTTTTAAAAATATTATTAAGTGGTGAAATAAATAAATTAAAAGAATTTTGAAAAGTACCAAATAAAATAATTCAAACCTTTGCACATCAACTACTTCATTGATGAGTAATGTGCATAGCATTACCAGACGAATTATTTTCGTTTAAGTTGTGTGATTATCTGATATTTTTATCAGGTGATGTAATAATTATTCTCGTATCGAATAAAGAATAAATATAATTATATATTTTTTTAAGAAAGATAAAATAAATATAAAATTTAAAGTACATAATTAAATTATTCCTCAATGATAAATATATCATGTGTATTTATTTTTAAAAAAAAAAAGATAAAATTTTAATTAAATAATTTTGATAAGTTAAATAAATTTATTTATTATATATATAAAAAAGAAATTTTAATGACATGGCATGTCAATTAGGAGAGAAGAAATATTTTTGAAGTATCAAGTATATTTTGACGAAAATAGAGATAGTTAAGTGATATTTTTGTGCTAAAAATAACAAAAGTAATATTTATAAGTAACTTTCAAAACATGAGTGACTATCCATGGAAATTACTCCCTATACTTCCATGCAAGAAAAATGATAAACCTATGGTAACTCTGCAGGAAACAATAGATGCTACCTGATTACATGCAAATTTAATGATGATCCGTAATTGCTGAAACAGATTTTACTTGATTACATTCAGACGACTTAGATAAAGCCAAATATGATCAGAAATTTAAGATTGAGTTAAAAATATGCATTCTTTCCATCTTGCTTGAAGAACAAAAAAAAAAATTGGTAAAGTACCACTACATTGGACGATCTTTCAAATTTGATGGCTTATCATCGATGTAGTTGAAATTTTATGAGTTTAACTAGATACTTTCTAAAAGGCGGAATACATCGTTAGACCCTTCAACTTGGCGTCATTTTTTACTTTGGCACCTTAAGTAGACATTGTTCACTTTTGATACCACAAATAGCGTACGAGTGTGTCATTTTGACACCTTTTACACAATTCGTAAAAATATGCATGTATTACGCACGTTCTGACGTGTAAAGTGACAAATATGACGTGTAAAGTGACCAATAATAATAGGGCATTTATCATTTTTTATCCACATAATTTTTAAATAATTAATTTAAATTAAAATAAATCAACCCCCCCCCCCCCCCCCAAAATCCGCCAGTCTTTTTCTCCAAATACCCCCCCCCCCCCCCCCCCCCACACACATCACCACCACCCCAACCCCTAATCATCTTCTTTAACCCACCCCCTCTCCCAAACCCCCCGCCAGTTGTCTTCTCTAAACACCCCCTACCCCACCTCAAACCCCAATCATCTTCTTCAAACACCCCTCCCCCTCCCTTCTGCAAAAACCCCAGCCCCCCACCCACACTCACACATACACAACATCACCACCCCAACCCTTAATCTTCTTTGACCCACCCCCTACCCCTAAACCCCCGCCAGTTGTCTTCTCCAAACACCCCCTACCCCTAAACCCCCGCCAGTTGTCTTCTCCAAACACCCCCCACCCCACCCCAAACCCCAATTATCTTCTTCAAACACCCCTCCCTCTCGCTTCTGCAAACACCCCAGCCCTCTCCCCCTCCCCCATCCCACCCTCGGGAAATCATCTTCTCCACTTACCCCCACCCTGAATCGTTAATTTTTTCTCCAATTATCAGACATTTTTACTTTTCTTCTTCCTTGTCCTTCTTGCAGTATCATCTTCTTTAATGGGAACAAAAAGTAAGATATTCAATGGGAACAAACATATTCAGCATATTCAATGGGAGCAAAAAAAATAAGATTATGCAATAGTGATAATGAAAAGTAAAAATTTCCATGCAATCCTGAAACAAAATTTGCCTATTTTTGACTTTTCTTACCCAATTGGACCTTCCTTTTTTTTTTAGAGAGAGAAAATATGTCCATTTTAATGCTTGAAAAGAAAAGATATAATCTATATTTATAATATATTAAAAGTGTGAAGAACCTTAGAAATATTGTTTGAACTTTTTGAGTTTCATTAGAAGTTCTTGATTTAGACAAAATTGTCTTTTCATTATTTTTTCAAATATTTAAGAGTTAAAAATTAATTAAATATATTTATGGTAAAATCTTTCCTTATTAAAAATCATCAGAATTTTAATATTTTTTTCCTAATTTAAGAGCTAAAAATTAATTAAATATATTTATGGCAAAACATTTGTTATTAGAACTCATCAAAATTAATGACAACTGGTACTTTTTTCATTAGTTTAAGAATTCTAAATCGACTAAATTTGATTTTAAGAAGATTTAAAAAACGTATAAATAAATATAAAACTATTAGATTAAGAAAAATTTAAGAAGTACCAGATTTTTAAAGTTTTAAGTACGTAATAAGAATGTAATTAATGGTTTTGTAAAGATTTGACTTTAAAAATAAGAAAATATTTTAAATATTTAAAAAAAAAAAATTGTAACACAAATATGGTTCAAAGTGATGCGTCTCACTTAGCCTGTGGCAACAAAGGAAAGACGTACTATATGGAAAATGCAAAAGTAATGATCTATCAACCGCTTGAAACTTCTGGTGGTAAAACATATATGTGTATATATATGTTTACATTATTATATTAAAGTGTGAAGGAATTTTGAAAAGTGATTTAAACTTTTACACTTTATTAAAAATATCCGCATAAGTAAAATTATTTAATTTTAAATAATCAAATGTTACACGTGCGAGGCATGTGCGGTTAACCTAGTGGTTAAAATAATATGGTGCTTATTATTTAATTTTCACGAACCTCTAAATGTGTATTAAATTTTTAAATCTCTTTCAATAATTTTCATCATTAAATAAGCTTAAGATTGATAAAAATGGTGACTAAAAATGAGAAAAAAGGTACTCCCTCCGTCTCAAATTACCCGTCCCAAATTTTCTAATTTGATTTCTCATTTTAGTTGTCTTTTTTCATTAATCAAAAAGAGACAAAAAAAATTTCATGTTTTACCCTTTGCATTAATTACTTTTTCTTCAAATTAAAATGTAAACATCATTTAATAGGGGCACTATGGTAAACTATCCATGTTATTAATTATTTTTCTTAATTAATGTGTCATCTCAATTTGAGACGGAGGGAGTATAAATTAATGAAGATGAATTAATATATTGTTTGTGGGTCAATTCATACGCCACATCGAAAAATGACTTTCACGCACCTTTACATAAGTGTAATACGTGCATCATGTCAACTCTGCATAATGTGTCAAAATGACACACTCATATGCTATTTAAGGTGCTAAAAATGAATGAGATTCACTTGAAGTGGCAAAGTAAAAAATGGCTACAAGTTAAGAGACCTGGCGAAGTATTTTGTCTTTCTAAAACATTCAAACATCCAATGAAGAAGTATGCATTCTTTCATCTTGCTTGAAGAACAAAGAAACTTTTAACATACAGAAACGTTAACTATGAATTGGTAAAGAACCACCATATTGGACGATCTTCCAAATTTGATGGCTTATTATCGATGCAGTTGAAAATTGGAAAAAGGCTCAAATATGTCATTGAATTATCAGAAATGACTCATTTATGCCTTCAGTTAAAAGTTTGGCTCATTCATGTTATCGCCATTACAAAACTAGTTCATCCATGCCATTAATTTTTAACGGTGATTTTCAAAAACAGCTTTGCCACGTGACCTTTTATTAAAGGTCCACATCATTAATTAAAATAAGAAAAAAGGCTCAAATATGCCATTAAATTTTCAGAAATGACTCATTTATGCCATCAGTTAAAAGTTCAACTCATTCATGTCATTGTCGTTATAAAATCAGCTCACCCATGTCATTACTTTTTAATGGTGGATTTTCAAAAATAGTTTTGTCATATGGTTTTTAATTAGAGGTCTGCGACATTAATTAAAATAAATCAATATTAATTTCAAAATATCTTAGACCCATTAAAAACAACCGATTCATTTAACATAACCCGATCCACACCCATTAAAATATTTTTTTCCTACAACAACAACTATTTTTCTAATCAGAAAAAATAGTGATTAATATATATCCTTTGGCTATTTCTAGTTGATTCTAAATCATTATAATTGTTACGCTTGACAGAAACCTCAAAAATTCTATCCTACAGTAACTGATAAGTTTTAATTCCAATGACTCCAATATATACTTCAAAGTTGCAAGAAAATAAACCAATGAACGATTAGAGCAAGCAAGAAAAAGAAAAAGGCATACCAATAGAACTTCTCCATTCTTCCATCATGAATTAGGGGAATATACATTACGAAAAAATCATTTCCAAATAACGACTTAAAAGAAGTTTGTTATCCCGATTATCTCGTCATGCATATGGAATAACTTCTCTCATCACGAATTAGTGGAGCATACATTGTTGAAAAAATCATTTTTAAATAACGGCTTAAAAGAAGTCTGCTATTCCAATTATCCCGCCATGTATATGGGATAATTTCTCCCATCATTATGGTATAAATGCTGGAATAAATAATCCCGATACTAACTAATTTCAAATATTTTGAAATTAATATTGATTTCTTTTAATTAATGACGTGGACTTCTAATAAAAGACCACGTGGCAAAGCTATTTTTAAAAACTCATCATTAAAAAGTAATGGCATGAGTGAGTTGATTTTATAACGGTGATGGCATGAATGAGCCAAACTTTTAACTGATGGCATAAATGAGTCATTTCTGATTGTTCAATGGTATATTTGAGCCTTTTTGCTTATTTTAATTAATGATGTGGATCTCTAATAAAAGGCTACGCGACAAAGTTGTTTTTGAAAACCATCGTTAAAAAGTAATGACATGGATAAACTGGTTTTGTAACGGCGATGGCATGAATAAGGTCAGCTTTTAACTGATGACATAAATATCATTTTTTATAGTTTAGTGGTATATTTGAACCTTTTCAGTTTCACTAGATACTTTCAAAAACATTCAATGAAGAAGTAGAATAGAAGAAGTAGAATAGAAATCGCCACATGACAACGGTAGAACGTGCTCTCATCTGAGGATGGACTTCATCAACAGAATATATATTTCTCTACCTCCAGAGAGAAATGACTGTAATAGAGGAACAATGTGAACATTTCTTCCCCACAAGATGAACTTGATATGAAAAAATCATCAAAACCTTCATTGCATCTAGAAATAAGGCCTGCAGCAGATAAACTAAGGGATGTTAGATCTGGTGGAGCAACAGACCCTTCTAGGTATTGGACAACTTGTCTCATACTTGGCCTGCCGGTTGTCTCTGAAAGGGAGAATAATATACCAATTTTCAACACCATTTCTACGTCCTCTAGCGTAAAATCAGCACCTAATTTGGGATCAATTGCCTTAAGAATTTCTCCTCCATTCTCCTGCAAGAAAACACCCAATCGATCAAATCAAGATCATGGACAGTGCTTTTGGATCTATTAGCCTCCTTCCATATGCAACTTCAAGCAAGAAAGCTGCAAAAGCAAATACATCAGAGCTGGTTGTTGGCTTACCAGTTCTTGATTGCTCCGGGGCAATGTAGCCGATAGTCCCAACCACAGGGGTTGTATGAGGTTCACTTCCACGAGCATACAATCTTGCAAGGCCAAAATCTCCTAACCTTCATTTTAAATTCAGAGTCCAATAAAACATTACTTGCTTTTACATCTCTGTGTATCACTACTTGCTCCCTCTTCATGCAAATAAAATAATCCTGACGCAACACCATTGATGACTTGGAATCTTTGGTTGCAGCTAAAGGCACAATCTGATTGGTCATATGTTGTCTAGGCATACATTAGGTATATATTCATACACCAAAATCGGCTCTCCTTTATGCCTGCAATAACCAAGAAGAAACCAAATTCCTATGGCGTAGCCAACCCATACTGACAATTTCTGTAACAAAGGCCCTCATTACTTGTTTTGCGTCATGAGACAGCTTTTTTTACTGCAATTTCCATTTTTGAACTGGGAAACACCTCATGATAGACCCTACTAAAGCCTCAAGAGCCCAATAATCCCTTTTCATTAAATCCTTTGGTAGCAATGTATCTCTTTGTACTTGAACCTATGAGGTCCATATTCAAGTTCTTAGTCCTCTAGCAACTCCGCAAACTTCCTTCTTCGTCTTGTGTAATAAAAAACTCCATAGGTAGAAACTATAAGAACACATGCTAAATTACAGGCAAGACAATAAATAGATGCCTTGATAACTTTTAGGTCCAATTCGAGGAAGCTTAGAAGTATCAAGTCCTGCAGCCATGACATTTATCCTGAAACTCCATTCCAAGACATAGTGAGATGATGATGCTGAACCAGTTGATCGAAGCCTTGATACCTCTTATGATAGGCGAAAGATCGTTAGACAAAGATGAAAGTGGAGTGTTTGGTTTATGACCTATATATGACAGGTGCTATTGTAACATGCTTTTGCTTAGATACAGCATTCTATTTAACCCAAGCTTTGCATTATCTGGCCACAGACGAGAGACAAATTTTGAAGTGAGCAATTGTTACTATTTACTAACATAATAACCAGCTGGCTTTGATACCACAGATTTGATCTGATTGATATTAATTCCAACATGGTTGTCATTAATATCTACAAATTCGCAATGCAGTATCATATCAAACTCCACTGCAACAGCACGGTTGGTGATGTTCCTGTTGTTTTTGTCATTGAAAGGACTGATGTAATGCGCTGGAGGGCCTTTAATTGGTGGCATAACAAAAGCCAAGCCATGAACACCTGAAGTTGGATATTCAGGCACCATGGCAAAGACAGAGGAGGTAGTAAAAGAATATGCTGGACCATCTGAATTGTTCTTAAAGTTGATGGGATTAGGATTAAAATCTGATTGAATCAGTTAATTTCAGCAGCTCATTAGAGATTAACTTCGATAAGCCATCTACACTCATGTTTACTGATTTGAATCAGTTAAAAGTGAATTCACATAGAACATTAACTAGTAGACAAGGTGAAAGACATGGCTGAAAAAACTAGTGCAATTTTTACTAAAGCTTATTTAACAACAGGAATTTGCTTGCATGTGCGTAGGTGTATATGTTCAAGTCTTGACAATAATATAACAACTACAAATGAGGTTATTAACAGTTATTATCAAATTGAATACTAGATAACTGTTATCTAACTTTCGGCTCATATATATACTATGCCATGCTTTCAGTTCTTCAAGTGTTTAACTATTTGTCATTTAAAAGTATCGACATAGCTAGAACACAGAGCATGAAGGATATAGCTTATGTTTACTTTTCATACTCGCTACTCACTTTATAGTGGAAAAAAAAGAATATAAATTTATCGCATTCCGTTCTTTTTGTACATTGTTATCTAACGAGATCATATGATCTTGGTTCTAATTCTCCTGGACTATTGAAAAAATAAAAATTACATGGTTTACACGATAAAAAATAGCTTCCCCTGAGCAACAGAATGAATAGAATGAGGAACGTACAGAGAATTACAGTCATTAATCTATAAAAACCCAAAAGATTATGAAGAATCTATGAAATCCTATATACAATTTTCTGATTCATGTCAGTTAATGTGCATGGAAAACTTCAGCCAGCGGTATAACTGACAAATTTACAATTCCTCGCATAAGCAATTCTGTTGACATTGCTCATTACTTTAGCAAAAATAGGAGTTGTTCCTAAGATGCACGGCCAATTCCCCGAGGCATTTTCTTTGAGCTAGACTCTTCAACATCTTTCAACTGATAGTAATGAGGAGCTATTTCTACAAGCCATTCAGGTTTCAGCTCAGTAACATGCCGCATGTACTCCTTACTCGTCAAAACTAGCTCCTGGTAGACGACCTATCTAGGAAGTGTCTGCAGTAAAAACCTGAGCTGGGGTGAATGTTAACTGTCTGGGGATGTTTGACAGTTCGATAAGATCCATTCTTCTGTAGTCTCGCTAAGTGGGGGAAAAATCCTGATGTTATGGACTTCTTTATAGCTTCCAAGTCATTAACATTTGAAGACAACTCAATTTCCACCCTATCAAGCAGACCTTCCAATTGATCTCGGATATCCCTAGCTTTCTTCATGCTTCGCACTTGGATGTAATTCTCATAGCACCACTGGGTTGAAAAGTTTGTCTCCTTCCAGGAATAGTAAACCTTTAGTAGCGCGATATGATCTCCCACGTTGCCCGTATGAAAATTCATCCGTGCATTGTTAGCATGGATTTGTTTGTCTTTTGGACGATAGAAGATTGAATTTCCCACAGAAAGCATTGCAGCAATACTTATTATTTCATCAGAACACTTATACTTGTCAGACGTAACAATCATCTTGGACAGCATTGGATCTAGAGGAAACTCGGCCATTCTTCTACCTGTTGTTGTTAACTCGCCAATATTATTAGGGCACCAAGGGCAAATAACAGTTCCAGCGCTTTAAGTAGAGATTGTGATGGAGGGGGGGTCCATGAAGTCGAAATTCATCTAGTCAACAATCCCAATGCTCTTTAGAGAGAGCACAACATTTGCAAGATTGGTCCTTTGTATTTCCGGGACTGTGTTGTCTGCCAAATCATTCATGAAGTTATGTGAAGTGTATAATCGAAAGCACTTTCCAGGACCTGTTCTTCCAGACCGACCAGCACGTTGATTGGCAGATGCCTTTGATATAGGAATGACCTGTAATGACTCCATACCCATTCGAGGGTTGTAAGACTTCATCTTAGAAAATCCTGGATCAATAACATATTTAATCCCATCGATTGTCAATGATGTTTCAGCAATATTTGTAGCAAGGACAACCTTACGTGCCCCTTCCGGAGTGGGCTCAAATATCTTAGTTTGTAATGCTGTTGGCAGATTTGCATATATCCGGCAAACTATCAGCTCAGCGATTTTTGACCCGAGACCTCTTACCCGGTGCTTAATGATCTCCTCCACTATTTCAATCTCCTCCTGCCCTGTCAAAAATATTAGTATATCACCATAACCAGGTGGTTGTGTTACATGGATTTGAAGAGCAGTGACTACTACTGCATCCATGTAATCGGCCTCTGGTGCTTTTGTCAGTGTATCTCAACTGGAAACCGCCTTCCAGGAATTTTAAAAATTGGAGCACAGTCAAAATAATCGCTGAACTTCTCAGCATCTAGAGTGGCACTTGATATAAGCAACTTCAAATACGGCCGAAATCGGGCTATGTCCTTAACTAAACCAAACAAAATGTCAGTCGAAAGCATTCTTTCGTGAGCCTCGTCAATCATTATGACATATAGCTGGCTAGATCATACTCACCAAGGAACTCTCTCAACATCATCCCGTCAGTCATATATTTCAGAATGGTTTTTTCAGATGTACAATCCTCGAAACGTATAGAATAGCCAACCTCATTGCCGAGTTAGTTTGACTCCCATTTCTTGTGAAACACGAGCAGCAACACTCACAGCAGCAACTCAACGAGGTTGAGTACATCCAATCTTCCCACGTTTGGTATATCCCGCCTCGTGTAGATACTGTGGTCTTTGAGTAGTCTTCCCGGAGCCCGTTTCTCCAACAATAACAAGAACCTGATGATCATTAATAGCTTGGAGCAGATCATCCTTGTATGAATAAATTGGCAAGGTCTTTCTATCCTGCCGAAGTTTTTCAAAAGCTGATTTAGCTGTAAATTTCTCTATTGACTCAATTCCAGGCTCTTGATCAAATTTAACACCATCTATTACTGATGCCTTTATAAATTCGATTTGGTCCTCTAACACAAATTGATAGTCCTCAGATCTCTGCTTACTATATTTTGACCCAAATTTAACCGTACCCTTCGCAATTTGATGATCCTCCCACGCTTCTTGTTCTGAAATAGGTTTCGTCTTTCCAGTTGTATCCCTGTCACGCTGCAAAGCAACCGAATATCTCGTTTTCTGATTTACACCACCTTCATGATCATAGGCATCAGGCATCCTATACTCGCCAATGTCATCAGTATCCTCTGATTTCTTTACGAGTTCATATATTTTTTGCTTATGTTTTAGTTCGCGTTGCTCTGCTTCTGTCAACTTGACTCGCTCAAAAAAATATTGCTCGTCAACAATTTCGTCTCTGAGTGCATCTAGAATCTTCTTCTCCCTTTTCTTCAAGTATTCTCGTCTCGAAATCTTCCTCAAATTTCCAATGTCATCTGACCTCCTGATTGCCTCTTGTTCCTCCCTCCTTGACAACTTTCTGGTACATGTAGCATCTCGCTCTTTGATATGTCGTTCCAACTCCTCTCTAATCTCTTCTTCTTCCTCCGACTCAGAGTTGTTACTGTCATTATGTCTCCTAACTGTCTTTCATTCTCTCCATTCCTAACTACATCTTCGACGTCTTCATGGTCGTCAACCCTCCTCCTGAACTTTCTTTTACGGGACATAGAACTACACTCAGCGTCAACATTAGGCTCCATAGGCGTGTAGGTTGTCGTCGCTGTCTCGCGATCTGATGCCATTGTTTCTGCGGAATTTGAGGGCGTAGAAGAGTAAAGAAATTCGCAGGAGGAAAAGTGATACGTATAATTATTCTTTTGAGAAAGGCTGTTCGCTTTATATTGGTATGAGTATTATCCAATCCCATTTGGATTGGGATAGTCGTTATACAATGACCTCCTGCTATAATAAAAAGGACTTCACAATTAAGTAAAAAAGAAGTTATTTTTGAAAGGGGAAAGTACTTATCTACTGATCCCCTCCCATTTGACAAGGAAGGCTGTTCGCTTTATATTGGTATGAGTATTATCCAATCCCATTTGGATCGGGATAGTCGTTATACAATGACCCACTCCTATAATAAAAAGGACTTCACAATTAAGGAAAAAAGAAGTTATTTTTGATAGGGGCAAGTACTTATCTACTGATCCCCTTCCCAGCATTTGACAAGGTTGTTTCGCATAGGTCCTTCACACGGAGAAAAACATAAGTGAGTAATTCGCAACAAAATATTGGAGATAGTATGATAAAGTATTCTAGAATTCCTATCACATGCAACCCCACCCCCACGCTCACCCCCCTCCAAAAAATTTCTTTTTAAAAAAAAAAAAAAAAAAGAATATACCTTTTTTGTGTTTCTAGAAAAGCATTTTCTACTTGCATATTGAACACTAATAAATAAGTAAGAAACAACTTACTTTTCTAAAAAATATTTTTCAATTTCCTTGAAAAACATCTTTCATTTTTGCTTATGTTCGTTTTGTTAAAAATTTTGAAAAATATTCTTTTCCAAGAAAGCAACCTCATTTAAAATAAGGAAAATGACTTGTTCCCACTCTCAAAATCACCCACCCCACCTTTACACCATCATCTCCACCCGCCAACACCCCCTCCAATTTTTTTTTCTCTACCCACCCCCCCCCCCACCCCCCAACCCCCCCACCCCCCCTACCAATCCCAACAAAAAATCAAAAATTAAAAAGTTAAAAAAATTTCTTACCCCTACCCCTACCCTTCCCCTTAGCCCCACCGCTCAACCCACCCCCCTCCCCCAAATCCCCAACCCCCAAAAAAAATTAATTTTTAAAATTTCTCTTTTACAAATAATAATTTTTTCTTACCCTGCTCCACCCCTATCCTCGACCCAACCCCATTAAAAAGAATCTTTAAATTTTTTAATTTTCTATAAACCTTTAACAAAAATATTTCTTTCCCAGCCCCCTTAACCCCTTTTAAAAAAATTAAACTAAAATCTTTTTTCCACACAAACCAACCCACCCACCACCCAAAAAAAAAAATTAAATTCTTTAGAGTTTTAAAAAATCAATTGAAAAATATTTAAAATATGAAATAAATGACTCTTGATAAAAAGGTGTGAAAGACGCGGATTAGGGTAGAGGGTTAGAGTGTGGAAGTGCGTCGGTAATAGTAGGATAGCGTTCTTTATTTGTGGCTGAAGTTTCTTGTTCGTGGTGTTGAGTGATGTCTATAATTTCGGATAGATAGTTTTTAGTGTTATCTTGTGGTTGTAGTATTATCTTGTGACTAGAGATGTTAGTTTATTTTGCATATTGTACTAGTTTATATGCATTTATTTTTGTGTTTGTTATACTCTTATCGGTCCTAAACCTTGGGTCTATCGAAAATAGCCTCTCTACTTCACCTGAGGTAGTGGTATGGTCTGCGTACGCTCTACCCTCCCCAGACCCCACTATGTGGGAATACATTGGGTATGTTATTGTTGTTGTTGATGAAATAAATGACGTCAGCAAAATAGAATTAAAAAAATACCATGTGGACAAATTTTTCCTGGCTAGATGCGCCTAGAGGTGTGAGTAAATTTACATTAACTCCAACATTGAGGTGTGTTTTTCAAACTGATGTGTGATAGTTTAGGTATGTTTCGCACACTCCCAATACTTTAGGTGTGAAAATAAAAAAAAGGATAGTTTAGAGGTGTGTTTTTGACACTTCATTCTTTTCTTAATGAGTGTGTCCATCCAAATGTTATGAGTAAATATGAACAGAGTACAATTTTGTTCCTAATAATATTGCACCAAAATTTCCCCTACGAACGAATCCCTTCCTATCAAATTCAGTGTGACAAGATAGTACAAGTTTTTACATCTTCATGAAAACATTATTTGCTCTATGCTTCATGTTGTTAGGATAATCCTGAATTCTTATGGTTATCCCTTTTAAGCACTTGCAAACCTTTATTTTTCATAGGGTGCTTATCTTGGCTTGCCAAATAGATCTCGGTAAGATGCAATATTGATTCTGTTTGATCTAGTTCACTTTTATTGGATCCTATGGATCCTGCTCATGTACAACATGAATTGTGTTAGAATTTGGAGCTAAAGAGAAGAAAAAAGATAACGGGCAGCAGTAGCTTTTTCATTCATTTATTCATTATCAACATCTTACAAAAGGCTACGCTTATAGATACATAAGTCTTACAATACACACTTCACATGATATCTTATAAGACACACTCTCTTACAAGACACTTCACAAAATAAGGACTACCATTTATTTAAAAGAAACTATTAAACAAAAGACTATCTAGAAAAATCTCATATTCTAACACTCCTCCTTGAAATTTTTCTTGGATACTCCCAGCTTAGCCCTTATAACTTCAAATTTCCCCTTAGGAAAAGCCTTGGTCAAAATATATGCAATCTGTTGATTGGAACTGCAATGAACAAGATTAACTTCATCATCCTTCTCTGCTTGCTTGATAGCGTGAAACTTTACTTTTATACACTTTCAACGACCATGTTGCACAAGATTTTTGGCCATAGGAATTGCTGACTTGTTGTCCACCTTAATGATAATAGCTTCAATTTGATTTTCCTCTAGATCACGTAGAACTTTTTATAACCATAGAGCCTGATTAGTTGCACCACCAGCAGCAATGTATTCTTTTTCTGTAGATGATTAAGCTACCACCTCTTGCTTCTTTAAGTTCCATGAGAACATGCCTAAACCAAGTGTAAAAGCATATCTAGAAGTGTTTTTTATATCATCAACGTTTCCTGCCCAATCACTATCTGAATAACCCATTAATTGCCTTTGCTCTTCCGCTTTAAACCAAATAGCGTAATCAACAGTTCCCTTGATATACCTCAATGTTTGTTTAGCGATACGAAGATGAACTTGAATTGGAGAATGCATAAACCTTTTCAAAATACTTTCTACGAACATGAAATTAGGTCTTTTTGCTGTCAAATATAGTAAACTACCAATTAGACTTCTGTAAAGTATTGGATCATCCCTATCACCTCCTTCAGACTTTGAGATATTTTTATTGTGAACTAGTAGAGTTGATACAGGCTTACACCTCTCCATCTTGAACTTTTTAAGAATATCCCATGTATATTTTCTTTGAGAAATGAAGATTCCATCAGTAGCTTGATGAATCTCCATTCCCAGAAAGTAATTTATTTGCCCCAAATCTAACATCTCAAACTTGGTCTCCATTTCTTGCTTGAATTGATTAACGATAATTTCATTGCTTTCAGTTACCAGAAGATCATCAACATAGAGTGATACCACAAGCATATCTCCACCTTTAGCCTTCTTCACATATAAAGTAGTTCTATTTTCACTTTTTTTAAAGCCATAATAAATGAGATAATTATCAATATTACTATACTAGGCTCGAGAAGCTTGTTTATACCATACAATGCCTTATGTAATCTGTAAACTTTATCCTCCATTCCTGTAACTTGAAAGCCTTTCGGTTGGTCGACATAAATTTGTTCCTGCAACGGCCCATTTAAGAATACCGACTTCACATCTAGATGATACAACTCCCAATTTAATTGAGGTGCCAAAGAAAATAGAAGTCATATTGTATCATGTCTTACAACGGGTGCAGATGTGTTTCCATAATCCATACTTGAAAGTTGCGTGTAACCTTTCATAATATACCTTGCTTTGTATTTATTAACCGAACCATCTGGATTAAGTTTGGTTCTATAAACCTATTTCACCCCTATTATATTTCTGTCGTTGGGTTTATCAACTAACTTCCAAGTGTCATTCTTCTATGTCATACCAATATCCTCATTTATGGCTTTAATACAAACTTCATGTTTTGATGATTCTTGATAGGTATTGGGTTACAAGATTGCAATATTGCATCTTTTATATATTTCAAAAAGGGACCTTGTCTTCAAAATTAGCGAATCAAGTAAGGATTCACCATCTAATTCTTCAACTTCTTCCTGATTTTCAGAGCCAAATGATTATGTTTCAGGCAGCAAATGCAATTTCAGATAGCCTACATTTTCTTTCTCAACTTGCTCCTTATCCCACTTTCAATAAGCATGCTCATCCACTACTACATCTCTTCTGATGAAAATACCTTTTGTTTACAAGTTGAAAATGCTATAACCCTTGGATTTCGATTAATAACCAATAAAGATCCCCAATTCACCTTTTGGTTCAAGCTTTTTTTTCCTAACTGAAGGAATATGAAAATAGCATATCGAATCGAAGATTTTTAAGTGCTTGGAAGATGGACTTTTTCCACTCCATTCCTCAATAGGATTTTTATCACCCACAGCTTTAGTTAGGCAGCTTATTCAACAAATAAACTGAAGTAGAAACAACTTTTGCCCAAAAAATTTATGGTAGTTTCTTTTCAAGCAACAAACATCTAACCATTTCAACTACCGTCCTATTCATCCTCTCTGAAACTCCATTTTATTCTGGTGAATAACTTACTGCCAGCTAGTGATCAATCACCGTATCTTCACAATACTTATTAAACTCATTTGAATTATATTTACCTTCATTTTCTGACCTTAAAGCCTTCAGTTTACAGCCACTCTGTCTTTTAACGAAAGCTTTATACTTCTTGAAAACTAAAAAATACTTGAGACTTGTTACTCAAAATATACACCCAAGTCATCCTCGTTAAGTCATCAATAAACAACACAAAATATTTATTTTGACCCAAGGATGATGTCTTCATAGGTCCATATACATTAGTGTGAACAATTTCAAACTTTTCAGTTGCCCCCTAGGTAGCACTTTTAGGAAATATTTTCCTATGAACCTTACCCATCTGACATTATAATAGCCCAACTTATTATTATTTTTTTAATAGAGGATTAATTGGTAATTTTAACCAATTATTAATGTTAATTAAGAGAATTAAAAGGGTCCAGCCAAAAGCCTTCTTCAGTTTCACGTTTTTAACGTTACAAGCAGAATACTTGGGTTATATATTGCTCCCTTTATTATTGGAAGGGTATATTATTAGAGAAATTGATCCCTTCACTGTTGGGAGAAAAGAAGTAGAATGTATTGGGTACTTTTGGGTGAACTGTAAGGTTGGATTGCAAAAATTATTTTGCTACTACTTCATGTGATAACACGCTGCAGGTAAGCCTCTTTACAGTTTCATGTTACTCTTGTTGAATTTGTAGGAAATGATATTTTCTTTCTACCCTTATTCAATCTGGAATAATAATCAGGATAATTCGTACTTATGTTATGACTTGGGAACAACAATGTTTTGGTGATATAGTGGTTGAATTAGATAGAAATTTTAGATGTTGAAAGAGGCTACAAAGACACGGTATTTACTGACTGCTTTATGTCTGCAATATTAATTGATAAGGATTGCAACTTTAGTTAATAGTTGGCTTAGTGATAATTGGTTGCTAGTAAGTTTAAATGGAACTTAACAGTGGTTTTCGAATGAATCGGCATATCAAGATGCACGATTGGCAATTAGGCCGCTGTTTATGCGAAATTTTTTTTTTGTGTGTCAATTTACTGAAGGGGCAATTGCACTTTAAATTGTAGGAGCACATAATTCTATTAATTGGATTGAATGATAGACTTTCATATTTGACTTGCTCTGAATTTTTTGAGAATGTTCGTTGATAGGTGTTGACTTTATTAAACCCATTTTGGTGTAGTTTAAGGTGCTTGAGTTGTGGGAGCATACTATTAATTTACTAGAGAGGAGTGATTGAATTATGGATTTGAGGTAAGTGAGACTTTAAACTTTGATGCTTGCTTTTCAAACTACTTTATCAAAATAGATATATATCTTTCTGCCTAGTCCATGTGTTAGAACAAATGCACGGCTTGGTAGAATCGATGGTATTGATTATTTGTGGATATGTATTTGTAAAATTTAGTGAGAGCTACTTAGTGATAATATGTGAGGTGATATTAGGGCGTTGAACATATTTTCTTTGTTGTCGCTATAATCTCTAGAGGCATACATATCTGGCGTAATATGTTAGGGGCTTGTACATGCCAACGCAGTAGATTTTTGGGGCATCGTATATGCTACCGTGGACTTATCGGGGTGTTAAGTCGATCACCTTCACTACCAATTGTGACAAGTTGTGAGAGTTGGTTTAGTTGAGATACAGAGTGGTTTTTTTTAACTTTCTTTTGGCTCTTATTCAGATTACCTTATAAGATACATTGTGCACATATTAATTATGTATTTTGTTGTGCCTTGTATTTTCTAACACTTGTTTTAGGGGTATTAAAGTAGCTGGTCGAGAATCATATTGGGTTATATTTATATAGCTCACTCCTTACTTGTATACCTACAAATACGGTTGCGGAGAAAGAGGTTTGTGGCGACATTCTTTACGTGTGGATTCTGTTGCTAAGGTGAGCCTTCATATTATTCGTGGAGGCAGTCATCCATCTTTAGTTATTTTTAGATTATAATTCTTATGTTAGGTTTGCATGCCCAAAAGTTGAACTTTTGTAACTCTGTTTAGATGTTCTATGGTCTTGGTGTGAGATTTAAGGCTAGACAGTTATTATCTAAGTATTCTTGTTTTCATAAATCGTATGACGATAACTGGATGGATAATTACTTTGTGTTTAATAACTATTTCATGCACTAAAGTTGCACATATCTTAATCTCATTGTTTGTAGATATTGTGAATGTATAAAAAATAGGTTCTCTCAGCAAGTGGTGTTATCGGGAGCTAGTCATGCCTAGGGTTTATTTTGGGACGTGACAAAGTTTGTATCAGAGCCAAGGCTTTACGTTCCTGGTCATGGAGCAGTGTTTAATAGATTCTTGTTCATGGGTATGTAGGTGCCCATACTCATGAACTTAAGGCTACAGAACATCCAGGAAGTTTCTCTTTTCCATTTATTATTTATGCATTGAGTTGAATTAAGTCTAACCTTTATATGTTGTTTTGCAGATGGTTAAGAGATGTGGTTCTTATTTCTCTAGTCGATCTAATCCACCTGCTAGGCATGGTGCTAGGCAGGATTCTACCCATGGTGGTGGTAGAGTTTGGTCTCATCCAACTAGGCCTCAAACTAGGATTCAGACTGATACTCAGCCTAGAGTTGGAAATGGGGGCCAACCCCAAGTTGTGGCTTCTGAGCAAGTGCAGAACCAGGTTAATCAAGATACTCCAGTTCCAGTGCCAGTTGATGCACCTATTATTGCATTGCCAGAAGATATAGTAGTAAGAATGTTAAATATACTTGAGGCATTGGTTCCTAATCAGGGTCAAAATCCAGCTTCTCAGGCTACTTCACAGATGCAAGCCCAAGTTCAGTTGAATGTTGTAACTACTCAGGCATCTCAACCAATTGATCATTCGATTTCAGCTGTGGGGCAACCTAAGGATCTTAAGAATTTTATGGATCTTAAGCCCCTGGAGTTTGATGTTACACCATCTTCTATTGAGCCTCAAGAGTTTATAGATCATTATGAGAAGATACTGACTACTTTGGGATTGAAGGAGACTCATGGTGTAGAATTTACTACTTTTTTGTTCTCAAGGTTTCCTGAGGTGTGGTGGACTTCCATTTTGAGGGGAAGGTAAGCAGGGCTACCATCGATCACTTGGTCAAAGTTTTCAGCTATGCTTATGGATAGATTTATTTCATTGATTAAACAAGATGACATGAGACGCCAGTTTAATAATCTGCAATAGGGATCTATAACGGTCACTGAGTACAAAGCTAAGTTCACTGAGTTGCCCAGGTATGTTCCATCTTTGGTTGTAGATCAAAGAGAGAAAGTAAGGAAATATATAGATAGACTAGAGGATCGTGATTGTGGTCCAGTGATACGGGATGTACGTAATGGATCCTATGCTAAGGTGGTTGACACTGCTCTTCATTCTGAGTCCTATTATGAGATGGAAAGGATTAATCGAGAAAACAAAAAGGCACGTAACTTAGGTGGGTTTTGTGGTGCTCTGTCTAGGAGCAAGAGTGGTTTTGATCATAAATAGTCTAGGCCTACGCAGTCAGAGTCAGTGGGCCAATCTTCAAGGAATAGTTATCCCACTAGACAGGGTTATCAACAGATGCAACAAAAGAGTAGTGATTATTTTCAATTTGGACAGCATCTAAAATGTTTTAATTGTGGCAGAAATCATAGTAGGCATTGTTTTGAAGTTGGTGGTCGTTGTTATACTTATGGTGAAAGAGGGCATATTGCTAAGTTTTGTCCTAAGGGAAATTCTAGTTCTAGTCAGATACTGTATAGGGCATATTGTAGGTACTCAAGCTCACACTCATCCATCTAGAATTGCTCCACAGGGTGTTCATGGACAATGTTGACAAGGTGCTCAGGGTGCTCAGAAAGTAGGTGGACCACCGAGATTCTTTTCTATGGCTAGATAGGACATAGAGGTATCTAATGCAGTAGTTATAGGTATTATCAATGTAAACTCTCATAAGGCTTATTCTCTTATTGATCCTAGTTCAACGTATTCGTATGTGTTCTCATCTTTTGGTTTATTCTTAAAGAGAAGGATTGAGACTCTTGTTAATCCATATATTATTACAACGCCAATAGGGGAGACCTTAGAGGATAGAGTTTATAGAGATTGTGTTATATCTATTCAGAGTAAGGACAACATTATTGATCTACTGTGTTGCCAAAGACTAATTTTGATGTGATTATGGGTATGGATTGGTTGGCTCATGTTACACTCTGGTTGTTTGTTTTTCTAAGCTTATACATTTTGATATTCCTAGAGAACCACCTTTGGTATGGAAAGGTATAAATCATGTGACTCAAGGAAAGATAATATCCTATGTAAAAGCCTATCAAATGATTAACCATGGTTGTTTGGGTTTTATTGCTACCATTCATGACTCTCAAGTAGAGAAAGTTTCTATAAATAATGTTTCCATTATTCAGGCGTTTATTTATATATTTTAAGATAATTTGCTCGGGTTACCTCCGATGAGAGAAATTAAGTTCAGTATTGAGTTAGTGCTAGGGACTCAACCCATCTCTATTCCTGTGTATCATACGGCTCTAGCTGAGTTGAGGGAATTGAAGGTTCAACTTCAAGAGTTACTTGATAAAGGATTCATCAGGCCTAGTGTGTCACTTTGGGGTGCACCTATGTTATTTGTAAAAAATAAAAATGGCACGATGAGAATGTGCATTGATTATAGGCAGTTAAATAAGGTGACAATCAAGAATAAGTATCCCTTTTCTCGAATTAATGATCTATTTGATCAGTTACAGGGTGCTACTCACTTTTCTAAAATTGATTTGAGGTGGGCTATCATCAGCTAAGAGTCAAGGCCGAAGATATCACTAAGACAACTTTTCAAACCTGGTATGGGCATTTTGAATTTTTAGTGATGTCTTTCGGAATGACTAATTCACCTGTAGCATTTATGGACCTTATGAACAGGGTATTCAAGCCGTACTTAGACCAATTTTTTATTGTGTTCATTGATGACATTTTGGTTTACTCTCGGAGTGAGGTAGAACATAAACAACACTTGAGAGTTGTGCTGTAGACACTTAAAGAACACAAACTTTATGCCAAGTTCTCAAAGTGTGAGATTTGGTTGGGCAAGGTTTCCTTTTTGGGGCATGTGGTGTCAAGAGATAGGATTCATGTTAATCCAAAAAAGATTGAAGCAGTCCGAGATTGGCCTCAACCTAGTACTGTTATAGAGATACACAGCTTCTTGGGTTTAGCTAATTATTATAGGAGGTTTGTAGAGGACTTCTTAAAGGTAGCTACTCCATTGACACGCTTAACTTAAAAGGGTGTAGTTTTTTAATGGTTGGATGAATGTGAAGAGAGTTTTCAAAAATTAAATACAGCATTGATTTCGGCTCTAATTTTGACTTTACCAAAGACAGAGAGTGGTTTCACTATTTTATTGTGATGCATCTCGAATTGGATTAGGTTGTATTTTAATTAAGAATGGTAAAGTAGTGGCATATGCTTCTCGACAGCTAAAAGTCCATGAGAAAAATTATTTGACTCGCGGCTTGGAATCGGCTGCGGTTGTATTTGCACTCAAGATTTCGCATCATTATCTTTATGGTGAGCCGTGTGAAATTTATACTGATCACAAGAGTCTACAATACTTATTCAAGCAAAGAGATCTAAATCTGAGACAACAACGGTGGTTCGAGTTACTTAAAGATTATGATCTTACTATCTTGTATCATCCTGGGAACGTGAATATAGTAGTAGACGCTTTGAGTAGGAAGTCTATAGGTAGCTTATCCCGATTTACTATCGAAAGGCAACCTATGGTTATGGATATTCAGTCTTTAGCCAATCATGGAGTTCGAATTGATCACACGATGCCTGGCAAGTTACTTGTAGTTATTGTGGTTCAATCATCCTTAGTTGGGCAAATTAAGACTTTCCAATATAATGATCCATACCTTGTTGGGCTTCGAGATTGAGTTTACAATGGTGGTGTTAAATCTTTCACTATTGATGGTGAAGGTGTGCTATGTCATCATGGAAGATTGTGTGTTCCTATTGTTAGTGATGTGAGGCAGCTAATTCTTGATGAGGCTTATAGCTCGCGATACTCTATCTTCCCTAGTGCTACAACAATGTATCAAGACTTGTGTGTGTTGTACTAGTGCAAAGGTATGAAGGTTGATATTTTGAAACATGTCACTAGTTGTTTAAATTGTCAGCAGGTCAAATATGAACATCAAAAACCTGGTGAAATGATGTAAAAATTAATTATTCTAGAGTGGAAGTGGGAAGGGATTACTATGGATTTCGTTGTTGGGTTGCCAAATACTTTCAGGAAGCATGACTCGGTTTGGGTGATAGTGGATAGACTTACAAAATCTGCCCATGTCATACCATTTTAGGTTACTTATAGCGCGAAGCAGTTAGCGAAAATTTACCTTCGGTAAATAGTTCAAATTCACGGTGTGCCTATCTCAATCATATCTGATCAGGGTGCACAGTCCACTGTTGAGTTCTAGAGATCTTTTCAGAAATATTTGGGTTCACAAGTTGAGTTGAGTACAGCTTATCATCCGCAGATCGACGGGTAGTCTGAACGAGTTATTCAGATCTTGGAGGACATGCTTAGAGCTTGCGCGATTGATTTTCGCCGCCATTGGGATGACCAGTTGCCTTTGGTAGAGTTTTCTTTAATAATTGTTACTAGTTGAGCATTCAAATGGTACCGTATAAGGCTTTATATAGGCACAAGTGTCGTTTACCAGTTGGCGAAACACAGTTATTAGGTCCAGATTTAGTTCAGCAAGCATTGGAAAAGGTTGCATTGATATGGGACCGACTTAAGACGTCACAAGGCAGGCAGAAGTCCTATCCAGATAAGAGGGCCCGTGATTTGGAGTTTGCAAAAGGGGAAAATGTTTTTTTAAAGTTTCTCCCATGAAAGGAGTTATGAGTTTTGGTTGGAAAGGTAAGCTAAGTCCTATATACATTTGTCCTTATGAGATTTTAGACCGAATTGGATTGGTGGCATATAGGCTTGCTTTACCTTTGAGATTGTCTGCAGTTCATCCTGTGTTTCACGTGTCTATGCTTAGACGGTATGTTCGTGATGATAGCCATAAAATTCAGCCAGAGGATGTACAGCTGGATGAGAATCTGAATTATGAGGAAAGATCGATAGCTATTCTTAATAGGCAAGTGGCACAGTTGAGATCCAAAAAAATAGCTTCAGTCAAGGTATTATGGCGTAATCATTCAACATAGGAGGCTACTTGGGAGTCTAAAGAGGAGATGCGAATTAGATATCCTCACTTATTTGACACTTCAGGTATGATTCTGGACCTGTTCAAGGACGAACGTTATTTTAAGTAAAGGAGAATGTAATAGCCCAACTTATTATTATTTTTAATGAAGGGTTAATTGGTAATTTAAACCAATTATTAAAGTTAATTAAGAGAATTAAAAGGATCCATCCAAAAGCCTCCTTCAGTTTCATGTTTTTTACATTACAAGCATAATACTTGGGCTATATATTGCTCCCTTTATTCTTGGAAGAGTATATGTTAGGGAAATTGATCCCTTCACTGTTGGGAGAAAAGAAGTAGAACGTATTGGGTACTTTTGGGTGAACTGCAAGGTTGGATTGCAAAAGTTCTTTTGCTACTACTTTATGTGATAACATGCTACAGGAAGGCCTTCTTACAGTTTCATGTTATTTTTGTTGAATTTGTAGGAAGTGATATTTTCTTTCTACCTTTATTCAATCTAGAATAATAATAAGGATAATTCTTACTTATGTTATGACTTGGGAACAACAATGTTTTGGTGATATAGTGGTTGAATTAGATAGAAATTTTAGATATTGAAAGAGGCTACAAAGCCACAGTATTTACTGGCTGCTTTGTGCCTGCAATATTAATTGATAAGGATTGCAACTTTAGTTAATAGTTGGCTTAGTGATAATTGGTTGCTAGTAAGTTTAAATGGAACTTAACAGGGGTTTTGGAAGGAATTGGCATATCAAGATGCACGATTGGCACTTAGGCCACTATTTGTGCGAAATTTCTTTTTTTTGTGTCAATTTATTGAAGGTGAAATTGTACTTTAAATGGTAGGAGAACATAATTCTATTAATTGGATTGAACGATAAACTTTAATATTTGACTTGGTCTAAAATTTTAGAGAATGTTCGTTGATGGGGTATTGATTTTATTAAACCCATTTTGGTGTAGTTTAATGTTCTTGAGTTGTGGGAGCATACTCTTTATTTACTAGAGAGGAGTGATTGAATTGTGAATTCGAGGTAAGTGAGACTTTGAACTTTGATTCTTGCTTTTCAAACTGATTTATAAAAATAGATATATATTTTTCTGCCTAGTCAATGTGTTGGGACAAGCGTGCGGCTTGGTAGAATCGGTGGTATTGATTATTTGTGGATATGTATTTGTAAAGTTTAGTGAGAACTGCTTAGTGATAATATATGAGGTGATATTGGGGCGTTGAACATGTTTTCTTCACTATCGTTATAGTCTCTAGGAGAATACATAGATGTCGTAATATGTTAGGAACACTACTTATGTTGCCGTAATAGATTAAGGGCATTACTTATGCTTCCGTAATATGTTAGGGGCTTGTACATGCTGCCGTAGTAGACTTTTGAGGCATTATATATGTTGTCGTGGACTTGTCAGGCTTTTAGGCCGATCACCTTTACTGTCGTTTATGACAAGTCGTGAGAGTTGGTTTAGTTGAGATACAAAGTGGTGTTTTTGAACTTTTGTTTGGATCTTATTGAGATTACCTTATGAGATACATTGTGTACTTATTAATTGTGTATTTTGTTGTGCCTTGTATTTTCTAACACTTTTTTCAGGGGTATTAAAGTAGCGGGTCGAGGATCTTACTGGGTTATATTTATATAGCTCACTCCTTACTTACATACCTGCAGATACGGTTGCGAAGAGAGAGGCTTGTAGCTGACGGTCTTTACATGTGGATTCTATTTCTAAGATGAGCCTTCGCATTATTTATAGAGGCAGTCATCCAGCTTTAGTTATTTTTAGATTATAATTCTTATGTTGGGTTTGCATGCCCAAAAGTTAAACTTATGTAACTCTGTTTAGATGCTTCATGGTCTTGGTGTGGGATTTGAGGCTAGAGAGTTATTATCTAAGTATTGTTGCTTTCATAAATCATATGATGATAACCGGATGGATAATTACATTGCGTTTAATACTATTTCACGTACTTGAAGTTGCACATTCTTTATCTCCGTGTTTGTAGACATTGTGAATGTATAGAAAATAAGTTCTCCCGGCAAGTGGTGTTACCGAGAACCAGTCATGCCTAAGGGGTTATTTTTGGACGTGACAGACATGACCCACAAACTTCTTTAGATAGTGAGATCTCAGGTAAATCCTTAGTAAAGCCCTTCTCATACATAGATTTTAAAGTAGCATAGTTAAAATGCCCATATCTTATGCGTCATAACCATGAATAATCCAATCTTACAAAATTGGCACTATCAAATTTTCCATCTACTGGAAATATCCTATCCACTATTTCTACTTTGTCAATCAAAGTATCACCAGTATAAAAAATCAAACAATGTTTTCCTTTAAAAATAAGGTGTAACCTTTAGACATTATTTAGCCAATACTCAACAGTTACATGTTAAAGAAGGAACATACAACAAATCATGTATAATCTTTGTACCTTGATTAGTTTTAAAGGCAACTAAACTCTTTCCGTATGCTTCTATCATTGCACCATTTCCCATCCTAACTTTATCTTTAAGTGATTTGTCAAATGTATGAAACATGAGTTCATAATATGACATATGACTCGTACACTTACTGTTTAGGAACCATTTGGATTGGTTGGTTGTGTTTTCTTCATGAGTAGCTATAAACAAGCTTTCTTCTTTTTCTGACTCTTCAGTGAAATTTGCCCACTGAACATGGTGTTGTTGTGGTTGATTCTACTTGGCCCTGAAATTCTTCTCTATATGACCCATTTTTCTACAAAATCTACATTGAATTGATGGATTTTCTTTGAACCAACAATTCTTTTCTTGATGATTGGTTCTTTTACAGTGGACATAAGGTGGAAACTTTCCTTTCTGTAAAGATTCCATCCATGGCTTTCTCTTTGCTACTTTATCTCTTTCTATCGTCCTATTGTCCTTTATAGGCTGCTTCCCTTTGTGCTTTGCTTGAAATGACACTTTTGTTACTTCTTCATCTTTTATACTTGTTCTTTGTTTTTGGGCTTGCAACTTGCTAATCATCTATGTGACAGATAAAGTCTTTAAATCACAAGATTTCTTTATTGTTGAAATCTTAGACTCAAACCTTATTGGTAAGCTTATCATTATCTTCTCCACCACCTTTGAATCTGGAAAGGTTTTACCAAATAATCTTATCTTATTTATAATTTCTAGAAGTTTGGCAGATTACTCTTTCACAGTATCTCCTTCTTTCATCTTTAACATCTCAAATTCTCTTTTGAGAGTTAAGAGTTTGACAGTTTTTACTCTCACTTCCATTGAACTCCTCTTTTAGCTTCTCTCATGCTTCTTTAGGTGTTTTACAAGTCATTATTCTTGTGAAAATCACATCTAAAAGTGTTGAATGAAGACAAGTGAGAGCCTATGATTTCTTGGACTTTGCATCTTCATAATTCTTCATTTGTGTAACAGTAGGATTTGGTCCAAGTGAAGGGGGATCATTTTCACTTTCAACTGCTTCCCATAGACTTAGAGCTTTGAGATAAACCTTCATCTTTATCATCCATATGTGATAATTTTCTCTCGTAAACATAGGAGGGCCTGCACCCTAGAAGCTGTTGGATGCCATTGTACTATTGTTCAACTCTCTCAACTTAGAAGAACTGAAGAAAAACTTATCTTTAAGCCTTCACAGATCCCTCAAGAAGAATGGCTCTTGATACCACTGTTAGAATTTGGAGCTAAAGAGAAGGAAAAAGATAAGGGGCAGCAGAAGCTTTTTCATTCATTCATTCATTCATTATCAACATCTTACAAAAGACTACACTTACAGCAACATAAGTCTTACAAGACACATTTCACATAATATCTTACAAGATACACTATCTTACAAGAGACACTTCACAAAATAAGGACTACCATTTATTTAAAAAAAACTAAACATAATATTTAAAAGAAACTAATAAACAAAAGACTATCTAAAAAATCTCATATTCTAACAAATTGGCCCTAATCGTATAAAAAATTCTCTTTAAGCGAACACGGAACCTATCCTCTGTATTGAACTAACTTGGAGGTACCTAATCGTATAAAAAATTCTCTTTAAGCGAACACGGAACCTATCCTCTGTATTGAACTAACTTGGAGGTTGAATCAGAAGACACATTTGATTGTGAATTCCTACGTGGAAGCCATATTATGTACATAAGTGCTTGGTTTAGCATTGACTATTTCTGCCATTGTACTCCACCCAAGCTCCCATTGGTTAGCAGCTGACAAGATTCATGTTTTGCAAAGTCAAGCTGCTGAGTATGTCGTATTCTACTAGTTTAATGCCAACATGGTTACCGTGTGATCTCTTCTTTTTTTCTTTTCTTGTGTGATTTCTTCATATTTGTAGTTGAACAGGTGACGAGCTCCAAAAAACTGTAATACATTACAGATATTCTCGTGCAAGTGATCACTAATTGAAAGGCTAATTAACAGTAGGAATTTCCATAGATGTACAGTTTACGCACGTGGATATAAAGCACTGTGATTAGTGTGATGTCAATGACAGAGCGCGGGCCCAACTAGGGTGGGCCAAAGAGCTAGAAGGACTGGAAAACTTCTAAACAAGACACGTGACACCTTAAGTGAATCCCACATCAGAATTCAGAATGGGATAAGAAAAGTGAAGAGCTTTGTAAGACATATATAGCACAAGTTGACATGGTACCCACATTGTTAACCTCAGTGACTGATACAAGCATGGATAGCATAATTCATGCAACACCTATACCCCGAGCTACATGAGCTATGGTGATAGCTTGAATGGATTGTATGGAGCACAAAAGGATGGGCTTCCACATGTGGATGATAGCTTGGAGCCCGGAACAAGCGAAGCAAGGAGCTCCCTTCCAACTTTGGCGAGGCCCATGCCATTTTGGCGCCACGCCAACAAGTTTGGAGTCACAATGCACACTTTAGCGATGGATGTGGTTCAATCCAAGCTTGGCAAATTCAAGGAAAGTTTGGCAATAATCAAGCCAAGCTTGGCGAAGCATAAGGTCCTTGCGAAATAAAGAGCACACTTGGGCGATGCTGAGCACACACAAGAGCCTTTAGCGAGGCAAAGAGCCATTTGGGCGGTGGCATGGAATCTACTTGGGCGATTCCAAATCACTTGGGTGGCAAGAAGGAGATACAATAAAAACCACGGGAACACTAAACACACCCCAAATAGTCCACTAATCAAAAGAATTCTTGGACAGATTGGAAACCTCACTCGGATTCGACAATGACAACAACAATAATGAAATGACGAAGGTGTTTATCACACCAAACCAGCAACAACAAAAATAATATGAAGACAAGATTCACAACAACAAAGTGGTAACAATAACAACACCTCACGGGTTACATTAACAAAAACAAGAAACAACAATTACAACAAACAAGAGGATAGATAGTTAGACAAAATGAAGGTGTAATCTTAAAAACCCAAGAGCCTATTCCACTCTTGGACCTTTAACAATACACACAACGAATACCTAACTCCTACGTTGGCACAAGAGTGACCTCGATCTCCCAAGTATCCAACGTTTCCAAGCTTGAATCGAACACGAGTGATTCCACACTCAAGTTGATTTCCCTAGTTACAATTTCGGCCAAGGATGGCCATTCTCTCGAGAGAGATGTTTCTAAGTGTTACACTTTCATATTAAACAAAAACTAAGACTAAAAACCCTAAGAGGTTCTATATATAGTGTATTACAAAATGGAATACAAAATGACCACAATACCCCTCAAGGGTGAGGTGCCCATAAAGTGTAACTTAGGGACTATTTTTAATGCATTTAGGCCCTCTTTTATACTTTACTTGTGCACTTCCTTGGACGGATTCAATACGCACTCGTTCTCATCCATCCTCGTGGTCGTACTCGTATCAGAAGGGCCCTCAATAGCCACTTTTAGCTATTTTTGTAATAGATTATTTTTGCAAGGGCAACAACTATAAATAGCTGCCTTAGCTATTTATTTCCTTATATGATGTTGAATTGAGAATTGTCTTGAATGACTTGTAGCTTCTTAATTGCTTGTATTTTTGGGTCGATTGCCAATTAAGTAGATAAATCTATTAGGTGAATTCCTAGTAGTGCTATTAGGTGGATTCCTAATAGTTTAGGTTGAGCTATTAGAGGTGGATTCTGTTAATTGTTCTTTAACTTCTTTTTCTTTATTAATCATGTAGATTTATCTATACATGGATTCAATTGGTTTCTCTTGTGTATAATTGAGGGATTATTGTTCATCGATTAGGTTCAATTGGGAGGTGAGGATATAGAGCCCCTTGTTGCCCATAAACTTGACTGATTAGCCTTAATCCACATATCCTTTTTGTTTATTTCATTCTGCGTTGTTTTGATTCTAGTCTAGCGATTAGAATCATTATCAGTGATGGCATAGCCAGCTGACAAATTTGTGCGGCCTGTTGGGCAGAAGCAGACAATACACGCCATGGATTTGGGTCATGACAGCAGAGTGCTTTGTGGTTACAGTTTCTCATTGTCAACAGGAAAAGTCGTGAAGTAATAAAAGATCTAACAGCTTAGGAAGGCAATTGTAGAGCCCTTCATGGCAAGGAATTGACATACTTTTGGCTCATTGGAAATACAAGTATCTGAAAAACGCCAAAAATGGATGCCTTGACAATAGTTATAATAACACCAAAAGAGATACTTTCTGAAAGTATTATCTTTGTATAGTGTTCTATTCTAAACTGTGTTATCTTAAAAGGGCAGCCGGTGCACTAAAGTTCCCGGGTCCGGAAGGGCCCTATCACAAGGGTTTGTACTATCATGCCAGAACTATTTTACTGTCCAATATTCATGAAACTGTTCGGTTTCGTGCTTCATGCATAGATTAATTCAGTAGAATAATGACCAGCCATTGTTGAATCCCTAATTATTTATTTTGCACTGGAAGGAAACAATAATATCAGGATACCATGGTTGATATCTTGACATTTCTCAATATATTTCAAGTGTTGAATTCTGGATAGAACGGAAAGGTTCGTAGTATTTCATCATAAGCTTACTCTACTTATCAGTACAGAATGCCACTAAAATTAGGTTATATTTACCAGTATCAATACATCAATATTCCACCAAAGAGGATCTATCCAACTCATCATGAATCATCGGCCATCAGAGAGAAAGAATTCTGCTACAGATGAAGAGCAGGAATGTGCATTAACCGAAGAACATGGATATGACTTGATAAAATCATCAAAACCTCCAGGATGGTCAAATGTTAGGCCAGCAGATGAAATACCAAGAGTTGATAACTCTGGCAAGGCCACAACACCATCCAAGAACAACAAGTTTTGCCTCATGGTTGGCCTAAGTGAAGGCTCTGAATGAGAGCAGAACAAGCGTAGACTTAAGACCAACTCCACTTGCCCTGGAACAAAATCAGTACCTAGGTTTGGATCAACAACCTCGAGAATATTACCTCTACTCCAGCATGAGAACACCCAATTGACCAAAATCAGATCATCACCATCTTGTCTTGGCTGTATCGGCCTCTTACCACAGGCAACTTCAAGCAGAAAAGCCCCAAAGGAAAAAACATCGCTACTAGGTGTTGCCCTGCCAGTTCTAGTATGCTCCGGTGCAAGGTAACCAAGAGTACCAACGACATGAGTAGATTGAGGATCGGTCCCATGACCATATAGTCTCGCGAGTCCAAAGTCTCCTAACCTGCCATTTAGTTCACCATCCAACAAGACATTACTGGCTTTAATATCCCTGTGAACCACTACGTGGTCACATTCTTCGTGCAGGAAAAATAGTCCTGCTGCTACACCTCTGATGACTCTGAATCTTTAGCTCCAATCGAGCGTGAATCTTGGTTGGTCGTACAAGTACTTGTCTAGACTTTCATTAGACATGTATTCATAAACCAAAAGTAACTCCCTTTTTCGCCTGCAATAACCCAAAAGTGGTACTACGTTCCTGTGTTGCATACGACCTATGCTTACAATCTCCAAAACAAATTCCTTCATCCCTTGTATTGATTCATGAGATATCTTCTTTACAGCTATCTCAAGTTTTGTGATCGGCATCACTCCTTTGTAAACTTTACCAAACCCTCCAGCTCCCAATAGCTCTTTTTCTCTGAATTCCTTAGTGGCCTTGTACAAATCTTTATAATTAAACCTTTGTGGTCTATACTCGCGTTCCCAATCTTCAAGAAGTTCTTCATACTTCTTCCTTCTAACATGATAAACCACCACTGAGGTTGCAACAATAAGTAAAACCAAAGATATTACTGGCAAACCAATCGTTACAAATCTTGATGTCCCTTTGCGCCCAAGACAAGGAAGTTCAGGAAGTTGAGAAAGTTCTTGAGCTTTACCATCTGTCTTGAAGCTCCATCCCAAGATATAATGATTTGTTGGGACTGAACCATTTGATGATGAAAAAACAACATACATGGTCTGATAAAAAATTGGTGAAAGATCATATTTCAAAGACAAAAGTGGCCTAACTGGTTTTCCCACATGTAATGGAGCTATTGCCACATTAATTTGCTTAGAACTGCCATCATAATCCACCCAGACTTGCATTGGCTGGCCACTAACTAGAGTCATGTTATGAAACAAGCCAGTATCATCAAAATAACATGTTATGTGATTTGCTAAAGACTTCAATCCATTTATATCAATTCCAACATGATTGTCATTCATATAATCAAAATCCGCGCTATAGATTGTATCAAGCTCAACTCGTACAATATGGTTTGATATATCCCCATTATTGGTTGAGTTGAAAAGGCCAAGATAGTGGTTTGCTAAAGCCCTCCGAATTCCTCTCTGTGGCGCGATAACAAAATCCAGTCCGTGAACATCCAAAGGTCGATAATCAGACCTTATGGTGAAAACAAAGGTTGTGGAGAAAGTAAATGCTGTACCATTAGGTGAATTCTTGAAATGAATTGGATTTGGATAGAAAGCATGGCCTTGATCTTGTGTTTTAGAATCTGTTAACAACAAAAGACCATTGGATGTGAGATTAGCAATGCCATCCAAGCTAATATTCCCTGACTGGAATCCATTGTAAATGAATCCATCAACTTCACAAGAAGCTGGTACAAAATCAACTAAGAAGAGAGACACTAGTATGACAAGGTTGAAGAACATTGGCAATTTTCTTTGATTGAGAGAAAATAATATGACCAAATGAAGATTTGCTCTACTGTTCAGAGCCACAAATGAGAAAATCTAATAAATAAACAGAATGTAGAAGAGTATGTCCAAGTCAAGAATAGTAATCCAAAAATATAACTACATGCCAAGTTGTCTCAAGTAATCCAAGAGTCATCTATTAAGTGGTTCATCATGCTAAAATTTGGACTAAATGAGAGGAAAGGTCTATGTTTTCAATTAGGGGTGTTTATTGGTAGATTTCATCTTGATTATATTATTGATTTGATTTATGGATTATCAATTTGTAAATATGGTAAATCGATAATTGGATCAATAGAATATTTGTTTACCGATTTTTGAGTAATTGATGACTACCAAGTTGGTAATCATACTTGTACTAAAATTTGGACTACATCAGAAGAAAAGTCCGTCTGCATCTGCAACTACAGTCAAATTTCTCTATTGTGGCAGTATTTGACTGAAAGTTTTATGGTTGCTATAGTGAGGTGTTATTATATATGTATACTGACATTTGATATTTAGTTCTAATTTAACTGTTATAAATAAAAATATACAAAATTATAAAAGAGTGAATGTTTAAAAAAAAAAAAAAAAAAAGCAGAGTTCAGTAACATTTTCTTGTGAAGTTATGATAATAACTGATAGACACTAGTTAAATACATTTTTTTCATTGTAATTAGATATTTATATATGAAAGTTACCATGCGCATGACATTGGATGATGATTATCATAAATAGTTTGATATTTTATTTTATACGTAATATATATTTTTACATAATAGTTGAAAATGATTATTATAGAGAGACAATTTTATAAAAAGTATACTGTTATAATGAATATTATTATAGATGATATATTATTATAAAAAGTAAAATATAATATAAAATTGAAAAAAATAATATTAAATTATAATAATGAAATATCGATATAACAGACACCTATTTAGAGAGGTATAATTGTACATCTGTTCTTCAGACGTCATTTTAGCAAATGTAGTAAAGACATCTATAAACAATTAGATATGGAGCATACAAACTAGGAAAGATACACTGTCCCATTTTACTCGTCTCAATTTGATGTTTCACATTGATTAAGAAAAATAATTAATAATATAATTATTTTATCATAGTATTCCTATTAAATGATATTTACAATTTAATTTGAAAAAAAATAATTAATACTAAAGATTAAAAAAAAATTGTGTTGTCTTAATTAATGAAAAGCAGAGAGTGTCTTTTATATTTCCTTATTTGAAAAAATAAATGCGTTTGTATTTTCATAAATTATGAATTGATGATGGATGTGTTTGATGCCAACCGCTAAACTAATATGGCACAAAATATTAACTACTACTATCAAATTTAATGTCGGCAAGTGGCAGAAATTTAATTCAAGTGCAGTGCTGTTCTCATGGTCAGTGGAATTAGATTTACAGTCTTCTTTTCCAGTAATTTTACACTATTTTAATTTTTACACACTCTATATAACATCAACATCAGTGAATTTTGTCGCGCTGCAGGCAATCATAAATTATTTTTGTTTATTTATGAAGCAGTCTCCTTCTAATACTTAAATATTAAATATCCAAAAACATTGATATATTTACAAAATTAAAATATCTTTAATTTTATTTTAGCTTTTGAGAAAATGATCTAATTAAGCACATAAGTTTATAAAATACATGTAGAAAGTATTTTGTGTTCCAAAAACCACACCAAAAAAAATTAAAACATAATCTTACAAAATAAATATAAGTTGTCTCGGAAAAATAACAATTAAAGTCTACAAAGAAAGTGTCACTGGTAATTTCTCTTCATTACGTGAACATGCATATATTTTTGCTCCAAAACATGCCAATTCTACCGCAATTCTGTACCTAAAATGTCAATAGCAAAAGCAAAAACACAGAACAATACATAAACTTAACTAATACTTGAGATGAATACAAAGTAAAAACTCATACAAATACGTTGAATGTGTCAAAAGTCATGATTACAAATACTCAAATTTAATTACACTCGATGTATTCGCGTTTCTTATCTTCTTGACTTCTGCTCCTTTTTCACTTGCATTTGTTTCTCCAACTGCAACGTTAATATCTCAATCCACTTCCTTGAAATTGCTTGTTCGTGAAATCATTTTTGACGTTAGTATCCATTATGATATCTTGAGAATTATTATTTTCCTAAATTTGTTCCAATTTTTTTTGCTGTATGTTAGACTTCTTCTGTTTTTTAAAAATATACTGCACCTATAAGATGTTCCATTATACTAAAATCACTCAAACTGAAAGGACGAGAGTGGATGACAAATTAAAAGTAACATCGTGTGTTTTGAGAAACTAGGAAAATGATTAGAACATCTTACCTCATGAAATGAAGCTCACATTAGAAGCTCATCATCTCATTCCACCAATTTGGAGAAAGCTAAAGGCTTCATCTTGATGAAAATTATGAAATATACATAATTTAACATAATTCTAAGCAAATGCTAGACTAAATATTTGATTTATAAAGAAGTATGATAATTGATATCAGAATATACCTGACGACATACCTGATTTATCATACCCTATTTCTGCCTACCCATTTGAGATGAAAAATAAAACTTCATTTTTAAGGTCCTAAACAACATGTGGCAACAAAAATATCAATAAAGATTTATCATTATGTATCACAAACAACAAATTAATGGTCCACCAAAACACTGTAAATTAAATAAAATCCATTCAGTTGCAATAGCATCCAAAGCAACAATGTTCTATGTCAAGAAAACATATAAAAAGATAAAAGAAAAACAAAACCCAAAAAACAAAGAGAACTGTGAAAAAAATTCCTAAGAGCCATGTTTTTTAAAACTAAATTCATGATGATGGTCTTAGAAGTTATGATAATGAATTGTAAAAAAGAGGGTAGTAAATTGAGTAATTGTGAGGGCATGAATCCTCCAATAATCTTACACTAAATGATGATCAATAGAAGGGAAATAATTCACGCTATTCAATCGGGTTAAAGGAGGGAAGGAACCTAAGGATTTTAAAACTGAAAAGTAACGAATAATTACTCTTTTTAGTCTAAAAATGAATTAAAAAATTTTAAAAAATTAAGAAAAAAGATAAATAGCAATTCTGCTTTAAAGAGCGTCACGTCACCAAATTCACGGGTCCAATATATGTTACTTACTTGGTCCCATTTTATGCAACACAGATGAAATTTAGACGGTCAATTAATTTTTTGGTATGATTTTAAAGATTTTAAGTTATTAATTAGTATTATAATTTATTTTATTTTAATTATTATGATTTATAGTATTTTTTTAACATAATTTTCAGATAATACATGATACTCACTTTGTCTCAGTTTATGTGGTATTGATAAAATTCGAAGAGTCAACTAAATTTCAATACAGTTTTTAGATATTTAAGCTGTTAATTATTATGATTTATAGTACTTTCTATATAATTTTTAGGTAATATATATTACTTCCTCTACTCCAATTTATCTGGCATTAATAGAATTGGAGAATCAACCAAATTTTTACAATGTAAATATTTTAAGTTGTTAATTATTATGATTTGTAATATTTTTTTACGTATGACACTGATAGAATTTTAAGAGTCAATAAATTTTTGTATGCCTTTTAAGTGTTTTTATAATTTAGTATGGTAATTATATAATTTTTTACATAATTATTTTCTTTATTTAACAGAAGTACTTAATTTTCGTGGAAAAACTTGAATTAAAAAACTTTTGAGGTTTTTTATGTGTAACAGAGAAACACCATGCCGAATGAAAATAATCTAATTTTCTCTTACATCTTTAAAATGCATAAATCTCAAAAAATAGGCGCAACTAATAATAAAGAGAAAATTTATTGGTTTCTTTGGTCAAACTACATGAATTGGGTTTCACTAATATTTACTACTAGTGGAATGCGCCACGCTTCGCGCGGTGATAAACTATTTTATTAAATAAAAATGTAATTTTTGTGATTATTCAAGTGCAATGAATGCGTTAATATTTCTTTTAAATTCAAATTCAAAAATTAAAGTTAATACTTTAAATTTATAACATTAGTTATAATTAATTGTGTAATTTATTCAAAGTTTTCACTCTTTGAAAATTTATGATCTTTTAGGGATACTTGATTTTATCTATCTCTATGTAGATGATATAAATTTATATTTTTTTACTAAAAATTTTATTTAAAATATATAAATAATATATCAAAACACAATAAATATAAAAATTGTAATTAGAAGTTCCTAAATTAAAAATATTATTTTAATTTTGTATCTGCATATGTATAATGCTTAAATGCTAAAGTAATAAAATTTTAAAACTAATTTCAAAAGACACTACAAAATAAATTATCAGGACTCTTAATCATTATTAGGACTCACATTCTCTGAATTTCAAAAAATATATTAAATTTATATTTGGAAACTCAAACTTCTAATTCTCACCATCAATATGAAGCTAGGCATTAGAAAAGTGATGTGACACCCCTATTTGGCCAAAAAAAATTATTTTATTTTTATTCTTTTTGAATAATTCCTTCAAATTTAATTTACTTATTATTATTGTTTTACAAAAATAAATATTTCAATTACCATTTCCTCTAGTCATTTACATTTCTCAGCAAGTATACTAAAATTACGAGAATTGCATTATTTTGCATAGATAAGAAACTGCTATAATTGACGTCTGAGAAGGTGGTAGTATTAATTTCTAATTAATTTGAAAACTCAAAAATAATTAAAACTTTAAAACTTCATCAACTAACTAATAATGAAATTTAAGAGGTACAAAAATATATGCTTGCACTAATGCTTTATCATGAAGGATTTGAAGGGGTACGCCACATGATCACAATATACATCAACTTACTTGTAGCTATATCTTTTGGTGTTGAGTTGTAACCCCAATAATTATAATGAACAATATGAAAAGAATAGTAAATTCTTAATTGTGATAATTAAGGAATCAATTTTTACATTAATTACTTAAAAAATAGAAAAGCCAAAAAATAGAGAGAAAAATAAGTTAGGTATTGTATTAAAATATAAAAATAAATAATAATTATATGAACTAAAAGAGATGTTTTTTATATAACTTTAAAGAGGATATATACTTACATAAATATAAATTTATGGCCTTATATGTTATTTGCCTTCTTCTTTTCTTTTCAAAACAAAAAAATGTGAATAATATTTTTATTTTTTTATTTTTTTCACTCAAATACTCTATTTTATTGTCAATTTTTTTTTAATTTAATGCTTGAACAAAGAGGGTGTTGGAATTTTATTTTATTTTTTAGAAAAATAGCCAATAAGCTAAGTGCTAAAGTTATAAGTTGGACATATTCATTTTTTTTTTTACTTTTAGCTTATTTTTACACTCTTCTGACCTAAAAGTAAATATTTAAAAATAATTTGCTTCTTCAAACACCAAAAAAATGAAAACAAAAAATGAGCTTAAAAGCTAAAAACACGTAAAATAAATTAATTTGAAAACTCTCGAAGTTTTTGAAGCTATTAAATTTTTGTTCTTCAAAATGCTTCTAACGATAGTTTTTAACCTCATTATCGAATTTAGAAATTAGGAATGCACTAACATGCAAAAAATAATAATATCAAACGCATAATGTTCATTTTAGAATGTTGCAAAAAATATCACAACAAAAATTTACAAAATCTAATCACAACTTAACATAATGAAATATGTATGTACAACTATAGTCATATGAAAAAAAGGAAAAAATAAAAGGAGGTTATTTCTCTTTTCAACATTATATTTTATCTTATCGATTATCCTATTCTTGTCGTCTTTATGTTTTTAAAATACAATTTTAAGAAATAAGAGAAAAAAGTATCACAGTAAAAATTGACAAAATCTAATTATAACTTAACATAATGAAATATGTATGTACAACTATAGTCATATGAAAGAGAAAAAATAAAAAGGAGGTCATTTCTTTTTTTCGTTACTACTCTAGTCATTCGTTACAATTATTTATTCTTTATTGCCTTCACATTTTTTTTTTTCATTTTTCTCATTGACATTAATTTTACTACAACTACATAATACATAAAAAGAAATTAATTATCATTAATATTATATTATATTAATTTCTCTTATGCGGATTGTCTCAAGCAAATGGTGAATTGAGTTCTATTGCAAAATATCTATTTTTAGGATAATTTTGATTTATTTTATGAAATTTTTAATAATCTATTTATTTAGTAGATTATGTAAAAAAAATAAAAAAAATTAAGGTGTCACATCATCTTAACTATATTTTTTCTTTATATCTATTTTTAGTATAACGACAAATAAAAGTGAACAACTTATGTAGTAATTTAAACTATATAAAGAAAGCAAAAGATTAAATAGAATTTTTTTTAAAAAAAGACATTCATCTCAAGTGGTTCTTATGTTCTTCTCCTCAGATCTTTACATAGTAATTATTTCATCTTTACTTCATTTGTTCACTATTTGATCTTCTTCTTATCCTTGTAAAAAATAATACATCACAAAAATTAATATATTATAAAAAAATTATAAGAAAATATATTTAAATTATACATGTTCTTGCTTAAAAGTTACAAACAATATAAGATAACAATAACAACAAATTTAATGTAATCTCATGTATGAGTTTAGCAAATTAATTAAATGTCAAAGGAACAATGCATGTAGAAGAAGAAGAAGAAGCAATAGCATACCCAAAAGAAAACAATACGGAGGACATTTTAAAAGATATACAAATGATTTTTTTAAAAGAATATATGAAAGTTCAAAAAATATATAGTGAATGAAATATCCTTAATTTTGATGATGGAGGAAAGAAGACTTATAATACTTCTATTTATAAGACAACTATATAGAATATCAATGATATCATGAACATGACTATTAAATATAATTTAGGAATTATGATCATCAAAGGTCATGAGAGTAATGATAAAGAAATATTAAATTTATATATTAAAGAATAAAAATAAATGAAGGAGCAGTAATTGATTCATTCATTTTGATTGTTAAGAAAATTGATTGATTAATGAAAAAAAAAAGTTCAAAAAGACCACAAAAAAAAAAAAGATAAATAGCATTGGAGACTTCTAAGATATGCCACATAGGATTGCCTACAGTTCTCCTTTACACACACACACACACACACACACACACACACACACACACACACACACATATATATATATATATATATATATATATTGATTTTATATATAACCTCAAACTAAAAATAGAAGGGTGAATCAGTCTATTTGCTTTTCGACCCTAAGCTACATTATGTTCTCACATATGAAATATTTTATGTTATTAATTATGTGGTTTATAGTAATTTTTATGTAATCTTCAAATAATATATATTACTTTTTATGTCCCAATTTATCTAACTATGATATAGGTTAGAGAGTCAACCAAATATTTTTAAGTCTTTTAAATTTTTAATTATTGTAATTTATAGTATTTTCTATATCACTTTCAAATAATAGTCCCAATTTATGCGGCATCGATAGAATTTCAAAAATCGATCGATTTTTTTTTACTAAGTCTTTTAAATATTTTAAAATCATTATTGTGGTTTATAGTATCTTTTTACTTAAATTTTAAATAAATATAAGTGATTCCTATCCTAAGCTCCTCACATAATAATACATGGAATTTTGAGGAGCTTATTTATAATTTTTAAAAGTTGGCCCTAAGCTCCTCTCATTTCTTATTTTTATGTCTTTTAAATATTTTTAGTTGTTAATTATAATGATGTATAGTACTTTCTATATCATTTTCAAATAATTGTCCCAATTTATACAACACCTATAGAATTTCGAGAATCAATCAATTTTTTTATTATTCCTTGTAAATAAATATAAGTAATTCTGGAGAATTCCTAAAATAGTAATAAGTGAGACTTTGAGGAGCTTAATTGTCATTTGTGAAACGTGATGCTAAGCTCCGAAAATATCCTCAAATAGTAATAAGTGAGACCTTGGGGAGCTTAGTTGTCATTTTGGAAACTTGACCTTAAGCTCCTCCAACATTCCCTCTTCTAAAATATAGTAATAATGATATTTTCATTAAAAAGGACATAAGTACCTCTTAGTTTGTGATCGAAACTTTAAGGACACATTTTTCTATCTCGGGAGTCTTATTATTCCACTGGCCATTTATTTTATATTGAATTATGAATTTCACTTAGAAAATACGAGGTCGTCCTTATGGTAAAGCATCCCAAGCAACAAATTTAAGCCTCATCTTTGTAGGGGCTCTAAAATTTCATCAAAGTTAATAGGTTGTAATGATTCCTCTAGGTTATTTTTTGCTTTTTTGTTTTTTCCATGTTTAGAGTTTTTCTACAACTGCAATGACTTGTTGGGATTGACTGTTTGATTCCTGGATAGTTTGTTTGATTTTTATGTCAATTTTTCTGTTTTGGAGCTTTTAAAGTTGAGAAAGTGATCTCAAACCAGAACTTTCGGTAAATGGCATCGAATGACAATTCCTCCAATTTTGTTAGCTCCAGAATATTGATTTAGGCTAGGAAGACCTTTGGTTTGGGTACCAAGGCTTTCAGGTTCGTTTTACGCTATTAGTTGAATTTTGATAAAAAGAAATATTGGGTATGGAACCCACTTTTTATCAAAACAATCTCTGTTTGAAATTCTTAATAGTTTTTTGAGTTCGAAATTTGAATTTGGTATGGTATCATAGTTCGTTTATATGCACGGAGTTTCGCACGAATCTCGAGCATTTGAACGTAATTCATTTGGACTTAGAAAAATTTCTAGTGTTAAGGTTGTTGGTGCAACCGCTTAAGTTGTTGACTAGCTGCTTAAATGATAGTAACTTTAGTGGCTGGGCACCACTTAAGCGGTAGCTAGTCATCTCACCGAGGATCGCTTAAGCAATAGCCGCTTAAGCAGTTATTTGGCCACTAAGCAGCCACTGTTATATGTTATATATATTTTTATTACAACCCCAAGTCCATTTCTAAGAGCTTATTAATCAGCGTGGATCATCATTTGAAGCCTAGGTCGTCATATTCTCGTACCATGATCATTTTTGCGTCCTAACTCATAAGTTCTCGTCCAATTGTAATCCTAAATTCTAGTTTTAAAGTCTTAATATCTCTTCTTCTATTGAGACTATTTTAGGGTTGTTGTTAAGCTCGGATTACACTCAATTTTGGATCAAGTGATCCATGAGCTAATAAGGACCTAGTGATGGACTGAATTCTCAATTCCGTCGATGGATCCTACTATTCAATTTTTAGCCCAATTTCTGATTTAGTGCGTAAATTTACAATATGAGTATCCTTCTTGTCATCTTGAAACCTAGAATATTATTTTGATAGCATGACAACGATTGAAGGCTTTTCGTAAAGAGAAAGCTCTAATATAGAGGATTATAAGTGCTTTTAGCAGCGTCTAGGCAGACTATGCTTATCTTTATTTAGACTTTGCTCATTTATAGTATTGATATGATATTGTGCTAATTATTGGTAGATCGTTATGTCTTAGATAGTCATTTGGAAAATTCTTGATAATTACTAGCCGATTAGGGGGCTTTAGGATAGATTTCTGCCTTAATTCCTTTAGGTCTGGTAGTTGTTTCTCCTTTTAGAACTTAGTTTAGCTTACACAGGGTCTTTGGGATTAAATATAGATGTCTTAGCCTATGCTTGCGTAGCTGCTTGTCTTAGGTTAGATTTCGGGGACTTATAGTTGACTTTATGGCTCATTTATAAGGTAAATACCATAGGGTAGTGCCTTGTCTTGTAATAAACAACTATAAAACACCTAAGTGGGCTAGTTATTGGAACTAGAATGGTTTTCTTGTTAGATTATGGTTGTTAACCTGATATTCCTGGCGCTTAGCATTTTCACCTTAAACTACAAACTTTGACTTAATTATCAGAACCTTACACTTCTTTGAATGAATTTGACCTTCTAAAATGAAAAAAAGGAACTATATAGAGTTGGGTTGAATCAAAATGTTGGATTATTACTACCTATTGTTTATTTTGTTTTGGTTTGAGTCAAACATCTGGCTTATTGTTTATTGCCCAATAGTTTTGGTTTGAATCCGGCATCTGATTGTACTAATTATTTATTAGTTTTGATTCAAATTTGGCACCTGATTTTACTGCTTATTACCTGTTATTTTTAATTCGAGTATGATATTCACTATTATTTATTTAAAATTTGTAAATCTAGTTCAGGACTAGTATGCTTTCATGGTTATGGTTGTAGGAAGAATATACGATATGCTATCACGCATCTTGGCCCATCTTCACATTTCTTACCATTGTATTAGACTTTATATTAGTAATATCTCTTGTCTGCACCTATTATGCTGATGGGGGCTCGGTTGAATTTTATTTTATTGTATGTACCTTCTATGTTTATAGGGGTCTATTTAGGTTATAACTAGACATTTACTTTCTCCACTTGAGTTATTTACTTACAATTCTTGCTTTTGCTTTTTATAACTAGTTATTTTCATTTTTGATCCTGTTTCATTGCCTCTTAGTATAGATTCGTATTTTATTATGCTTTTACTGTAATTGAGCTCAATTAGCCTATGATGCCTACTGAGTATTCCGTGTTTTGATACTCATACTACACTTCTGCATCTTTTTTTTCTAATGTAAATCCTAGTATGAGTCACACTATTGATGTCAACTTCAAGAAGAGCTGTTGACCGGAGTTTTGGGTAACCTTTCAGCATCCGGAGCTGATCTTTCTCCTTCTATTTCAGTATAGTCTTACTTGTATATTCGGAGACTAATTATATATTTTGACACTTATCCAATACTCTTTTTATATAGTGGCTCTTGTACTGGTCGCAATAATTCTTAGGGGCTCCTTTTTGTACAGTTTGTCCCTTTCCCTCATTTAATATGCTATATATATGTGTGTGTATGTATGTATTAGTATATATGTATATGTATATATATATATATATATATGTATGTATATATATGAATATATACATACTGTAGACACATAATTTTATCCCTCCCTAAAATTATTTTTTACCGTTTTTTACCCCGTCTTACCACGTATCTTCACCCATGTGATAAGTTCCATACAATAACAAATCCAACAAATTGTTAAAAACTTGGGACACCTCACCCTAACAAAAATAACAGCCTATACCCCTTACCCCCCACATACCCTCTTCCATGTGCACCCCACCCCAATTCACGTTTCTCATACACCGTTATTCTTAGAAACTCACACATACACCTCCTATAATTTTGATATACATACCCTCAACATCGAATACAGAGAACAGAACACACACCACTACAATACACCGATATATACATACACTCATACATACTCTCAGGGAATCACACATAATATATATCTCAACAAATTTACGTATACAGAGATGAACACACATATACATCCACTCTATTTCCATGGAGCACACATGCACAAGAAGAATACTCTCTATACACACATTACAACACACACAGAGAGAGCAACTAGCACCACACACTGATGTAGTACACCCTGACGCACAAAACCAATGAGATAGAGAGAGAAAAATTAGAGAAAATGAGAGAAAAAATCAGGTGAGAAAATGAGAGAAAATAGTTTGGTCCTCAATTTTCTGGTGACGTTCTCATAGGAATTGTAGCTTTCGTCACTGTTTGAATAGTCAATGAAGCTCACCGGAGCTCCGGCAAGAAAACTCCCCAAACCAACTCCAACTGAAAAACCCATTAAAACTGGCGACCAAGCTCCTCGCTGGAAATGACCTATATTCGTCGAAAAACAAGAACAACTTTGTTCTCTTTGATTCTCGCAGGGAAATAACACAATCAGTCAACCTAGCTCCAAAATAAATCAGAAAAATGATCGTGGGTTTAGGTACAAATCGAGTTTGGGTTGACGATTTCGAATTCACAGATTCTGATTTGAAGTTACGATGAGGTCCTATTCGTGAGCTCCGGTCAACTGCTCGATTTGAATTCAAAAGTGTGATCAAATAATACTCATAGCTAGAAAGCCCCAATTTGAAGTTCATCTCTTTATATTCATTTTTTTCTTAGTTAATTCTTTGTTTTTGTGTGTGATTGATTGTTATCATCTTGATTTTCTCTTATTTTGTGCATGATGTGAATGATAAATATTATATTATATTGACTGTGGATGGTTAAGAAATGTTAATCGCGAATTGTTATGTTTGAACTATGACTAAGAATTCAAGTTGAGTTGGGAATTGAAAAAATAATAAAAAGGGTGAATATTGATTAATTTAATTCATTGAATCGTTGATTGATTTAAAATGGACATTGTATGTTGTTGAACACGACAGTATCATGATTAGGTCGTCAAATGGGTAGGCAAATACTAAGTTGGGTAGGCAAATTATAGAAATTGACTATTGTGGAATGATTTAATGTTTGTGCTTGAGATTGTTTCACTTTGTCGCTGGAAATTGGAAATATATTCATTTAGCTGGGAATGCCCCGAGGCCATTTATACTTATTCACCTGGGTATGCCCCGATGTATCTTGTACGCGAAGGACGTTCGTGATCAAGGCCCAAGGCATCGGGTAGAGCATAGTTTAGTACTAGTGTAGGTTAGTGTAGGTTTATTTCAGGATCTTTTATTTTGGACTGTAATAATTAGACTGGACACTATTTTCAAACTTTTGACTGTTTGATTGCTTGTTTCTTGTGTTTTGTGTGTGTTTTTTGGTTTATACATTTTATAGTGTCGAACTAGCCGATATACTCCACGAAGCGATCGTGGTCGAACCATGGGATCGAGGGATAGAATTTCTTAATCGAAATCTTTGTTCGTGGACCCGTTTTGAAAGAGTCAAAAATTATTTTGAAAAAGGATTTTAAAAGGGGACTTGGTACACCAGATTTATGTCAAGTGGCGACTCTGAGTTTTAATGTAAACAATCCTTTTCAAAATAAATTATTTTCTTTTATCACTTAATAATAAAACCCTTTTTGGACTCAATGTATTCTTTTTTGGTTAAAAAGGGGTGTGACAGCTCTAGCGACTCTACTGGGGATTTTTCAGAATTCGAGCTTATTTTTGAGTTGTATTGGCTTAGTTTGACACTATAAGTGTATAAATATTTTATTTGTGTTATTCTTATATCAATGTTGGATGTCTACGTGCTCTTTGTTTACAACCATTCTTTATATGTTACCGCTATATATCTGGCACCATATGCATTATCCTGAGTTATTTCTTTTGCAACAAGTCCTGAAGTACATGTCATATACATGAACTTTAGTTGAGTCACCCTTATTTTAGGAGGGGGAGCCATCGGATGTATGGAGTAGGTGAAAAGCAATCGCAGCCACTATCAATCATATGCTCCCCTGAACAACCTTATTAGTGGATCCAACCCAAGGTCAGCCTTTAGGTCATGCTTATCTGCATCATATTGAGACCTAGCGAAACTTATTTGGTTCTTTGAAGGAGATTCACCCCTAAAGCATCCCTATATGCTAATTGTTGCATCTTTGAGGGTAATAGGGTCATTTGACGGACTGATTCAGGGAAATCGTGTGTTTATGCTAGAAAAGGTTAAAAAAAAAAAGTGTGTAAAAAAGAGAGTTTTATAGTTTTCAAAGTTCTTTATGACTTTTATTCTACAATCTAAAAATTCAAAAAGATTTTTACCCTTTGCACTCATCTTTCAAATGCAAAAATATCAAAAAAAAAATTTCTTTTGTTCTCTTTACTAATTATTCATAATTCAAAATTTTCAAAAAAGTTTTTTTTTTCAATACGAGTTTTTTATAAAAGAAAAATTCAAAAAAGATGGTAGAAGTTTTGTACATTTCATATAACGAAAATACCAAAAAGATTTTCCTTTCGTAGTTGTTGGTGTCAGTTTTATGTGTAGTGTCAAATATATAATCCAAAAAAAAATTTTATTGACGTTTTTCATTGCCTATCTTTGGTCTTGTCTCTTAAGTCAAGGTTTAGTTTGTTGTTTAATCCTTAATTGTCCAATCTGGATGAACTACGCACAAATAATTCTCCTCTCTCGGGAGTGAGATACGTAGGCAGCCCTTTGTGGGTTCGGTGATCTTATTTAAAAAAATTAAAAAGATTTTTTTTACTCTTTATTTAGAGCAGGTGTTTCATATACATCTTTTAAAGAAAACTACAAAAAGATTTTCCTTTAATAGTTTCAAGTTTAATTTTTGTATGAAATTCAAATCGAAAACCCCAAAAAAGTTTCTTTGGTAATCATAGGTTTTATTTGTATAGGGATTTTAAAGCTGAAAAAATTTAAAAAGATTTTCATCAATTCTTTTGACAATTTGTTTCTTCTTAAAGTTTCAAGAAAAAGAAAAACAAAGAGAGTTTGATTGGTTTTGTTGTGTCAAAACTTCACGTACTACGCACACCTGATTCTCCTCTTCCAGGGGTATGATACGTATGCACCCTTCTTGGGTTCGGTGATCTTTTTAAAAGAAAAAGACAAAGATTTTGAGGAAATATTGAACTCTAACACATTTTGTTATATCTTGTTCAGTTAGTTTAAGGTGGTTGGTTTGTGGTATTTTGGATGGACCTTTATATTGCACCAAGTCAAAGAGAAAGTTATGGCCAACAAAGATACCGAGGTTGTTTTTACTAATCAGATAGAGAGTTTGGGGAATGAGAATTTAGAAGCTAATGAAGAGATTCAAAAATTAAGGCAGCAAATGATAAAAATGTATCGAGCTTGGGATAATAGGTTACCGCCTCCTCCATTTCCCACTGATAATCTTGAATATCTTTCTAGCTTACCTCCAGTGTCACATGCACAATTCACTATTTTTGTTGACATGTGACAACATGCATCAGGATCTACTCCGAAGCAAAAATATCCAAATGCTTCCAATATTCATTTCCTCAATCCTCAACACAGAACCACTACATACTCAGCTCCACCTGTTGTTCATACTTTTGCGGTGCCACCCCACCTGAAGCTCCTACTTTTAATGTCTATCTAACAGTTGTACCTTCCTACTCTACAAGAGATCCTGTATTAAATATTTCTAGTGATCAGCATTACGCTCCCAATCCCACTTTTAAGTTGAATGGTCCTTACGACTTTACTCACCAGCTTGAATTTTCTCTTAAAACTGAGAAGCCTGCTATGACAGAAGAACAATAGGAAATGACCAAAAAATTGAGAAGTTTGAAACTAGCTATGAAGAACTTGCAAGGATTCTAGGATTATAAAAGTGTCTCATATAAAGATCCGTGCATGTTTCCAGGAGTTAACCTTCCTCTTGATTTTAAAATACTGAAGTTTGAGAAGTATGATGGACACGGTGATCCCGTAGCATATTTAAGATGTTATTGTAACCAACTAAGGGGCGTTGGAGGGAAGGAAAAATTTGTCATGGCTTATTTCGATGAGAGTCTTTTAGGTCTAGCTTCAGAATGGTTTGTTGACCAAGACATCGATAAGTAGAGTAGTTGGGATGACCTAGTTAATGAATTCATGCAACAATTCCAATAGAATGTGGAGTTGATTCTTGATGAAAAATCCCTAACTAATATGAAGAAGAAGAGTACAAAAAGTTTCAAGGAGTATGCGATTAGATGGCTTGAACAAGCTACTAGGATGAAACCACCAGTGAAAGAAAGTAAGATAGAGAAGGTGTTTATTCCAGCACAGAATGAAACATATTATCAATATTTGTTACCTATATTAGGTAAGCCATTTATTGAGGTCCTCAAAATGGGAGAGCTAATAGAAAATGGAATTAAGAACGGTCGTATTGTGAGTTTTGCAACATTGAAAGTGACTACTCAAGCAATTCAACAGGGTTTAGGAAGTGTTTGAGGAAAGAAGAATGAGAAAGATGCATCTGCTATTGTAGTTGGACAGCGGGTACAGTAAAGAAGACCATGTCATCGTTACCCTTAGGCTAAATACCAAGTTTATGCCCAAGCTCCACATAATCACTCCCAAAATCCATTATACTTTATTCCCTACCTTCATATCTAGTATATAATGCACAACCACATGTTCAACCCATATCTTACCCACAATGGCATACACCTACTCCTTAGAGTCATTCTCTAACTCACAAACATACCAAAGCCCTTCTAGGCCTGATTTTTGATCCAAGCCAAACAATGAAATGAGGCATAAGTCGAGGGATAGCTTCTCATCAATTGTAGAGTCATATGCCAATTTATTCCATAGATTGGTACAGTAGGGTATGATCACTCCTCTCCTTGGGTATACTCCTAACCCGCATTCAAGAAGTTTTAATCCTAATGTACGATGTGTATATCATTCTAATGTTCAGGGTCACAGTATTGAAGATTGTCATGCTTTGAAAAAAGAAATAAAAAAGATGATTTAAGATAAATCGATTATGGTGCAGAACATTGACAGTGGCGAAAGATCTAGTCATGCTGATGTACAAACCAGTGGCTAAGATGTCAGGATCAAAAACTGAGAAGTCATTCCTCTCCTTACTAGGAAAGGTTTTGGTAGATTGTTTTGTTTTCTTTTCTGTTATCCAAATTATTTCAGGGTTGTAGTTCAGAATCTATCCTATTTTATCCCTTTGTCATTTATATTCAAACCCTTCTATCTTTCATTTTAACTAAATAGAGTGTCCCTTTTTTTCCTTGTGTTTAATATGTGTTGTTTGTTTATTTTCTTTAGATAGTACATTTTATGTTAATTCTAGTGATATGACATATTGGCGGAATTTTCATCTAGATCTTAAAATCCAGTTTAAACATGAACTTTGAATTAGAATGTTTCATTTAGAAAAAAGCATCAGATAAAATAGGTAGAGTGTGAGACATTTGGTGATCAAGTTGAAGCCTTCCTTAAAAATTAAGGCAAGAATCATAAGAATAACTTGGTCATCAATTGAAAGACATACCTCAATTAAGTCAAGTAGTGGATGAACGATCCTGTATCAAGAGAAACAAGAAGATAATCAGCTCTAAAAAAGCATGCGTCATTCGATGTAAGGGATGTACAACAAAGGTAGAGTTGTATGCTGGCCAAAGCGCAGAAGAAGTAGTGACGCACTGGCTCAGTTAAAGTTAGTGCTGTAAAAAAGTCACAAATGGTCTTTATCTTGCACTGTCATATTGCATGATATGTAGTTGCATTTTCAAGGATTGATATAACGAAGGCATTTTATTCTGCTATCCGAACATAGTGTCATCCTTTGTTTACCCCATTTGAGCTTTAGTTCTATTTTCTTTCATACCTCTCTTTTGGAATCAAGATAAAGTTAGCAAAGTTAAAAAAAAAAGTGTCCAGCAAAATAATAGAGTCAGAAAAGTCTCAAAAAGAAAAAAAAGACAAAATGTGTCAAAAAATAAAGAAAAGAGAAGAGTGTCAAGAAAAATAAAGTCGGAAAAGATCCCAAAAAAGAGTCGATAAAAGAAAAAAAAAAGAAGAAATCAAAATCAAGCAAAAGAACAAGTTAGCGAAACTACGTGTGACCTGATTCTACTCTCTCGGGGGTGAGATACGTAAGCAGTCCTACTTGGGATCGGTACAACCAAATAAATAATTTAGAATTTTACAGTAAAAAAAAACTAGGGCATGAGTTAATCTTTATTGTTTGAATCGATTTCAAAAGTTGTAAGTCTTATCCCACTTCAAGCGTCATTTGGGACTCATTTCATCCTTTCTTTCTAACTCTATCCAAAAGCCAAGTTACAACCAAAGAAAGACCTTCAGATCAATCTTTGAGAATGTTAAGGCTAAGCATACAATGGATATGATGACGCATTTTGGGTACTACTTGTCTTCTTCAGCATAAGGAATCAGGAGAGAAATAAAAATGAGAGTCTTATTGGTGAAAATCTTCACGGGCATCGTAAGACGACTGTAAGTTGAGAGAAATAAAAATAAGGGAGTTTTTTTGGTGAAAAACCTCACGGGCACTGTAAGGCAAGGGTGAGGAAAAATGAGAGATGCATGTTGGCGAAAACCCTTCAAGGCGCCACTAGCCGAATGAGGTCTTTAAATGCAATTGGCCCAAGTAACTCAGTTTTAGGGTCATTAACTCAAGAACAATTAGTAAAAAGTTTGAGTGGAAAGATCAAGCAGCTTAATCCAAAAATGCAGGCATAATCATTAGAATTGATTGTCATTTTCAGATAAATTTTGCATTTCTCTGTTTCAATTGGGATATTTATTGTTTGTTCTTTCTTCTTTACATTTTTATTTGTGTTTTCTTGAGTCAGTTATTCAAATAAAAGTCATTTTTCTTGTATCTATGAATCAAATCAATGTCAAAGCAAGTGAGAAAAGATTTCAAAACTAGCTACCAACTTCTACAATTGCACAAAGCAAAGACAAAAGGCCAGTACATAAAAGAGACATAATTGTGAGCCGAAATAAGGCATACAGAAAGTATTGTCAAAAAATAAGCCTAGGAACTCATGGAAATACCAAGGTTCAAAGGAGCATGGCAAAGCAGAGATACCGTGTTTGTTTCAGAGTCACTCTTAATAATTTGAGTTTGGTCAAGATGCAGCAAGTCAATGACATATACTAATGGTTGGAAGCAAGATTAAATGTGATGAGGGAAAGAGCAATTATCGCGAAAGCTAAAGCCACAAACTAGCCACCATGTTCTTAAACTCATAAATTTTCTTTGTATAAAATAGGAACACATATTACCTTCAAATTAAGGATTTCAATGCCTAAACACCAAAGGCCATAATTTCTCACTTCTACCAATGCAAGAGGCAATGTTATTGCACAAGTTTGGTAATCAAAACCATGGTAAAACTCATAATTCAATATATCTAGGAGACACACTTCCTTGTTTGGGTAATTCAGGTTCGATTATTAGGTGATGCACTTTCTAAATTGAACCTGCACTCCTATAAGTCGCACTTTCTAGTTGAATCCTTCTATTTAATATTTAGGAGATACATTTCCTTGTCTGGATAATTTAAGTGGTATTTGTAGGAAGATGGATTTCCTTAGGTATATCAAGTGACATTTGTAAAAAGGCAAATTTCCTTATTTGGGTAATTCGAGTGGCACTTGAAAGGAGATGGATTTCCTTGGGCAATTTAAGTGGCAGTTGTAAGAAGATGCATTTCCTTGTCTGGGTAATTTAAGTGGCATATGTAAGGAGACGTATTTCCTTGTTCAATTAATTCAAGCGGCATTTGTAAGGAGATGCATTTTTTGGGTAATTCAAGTGGCATTTGTAAGGAGATTCGTTTCCTTGTGTGGATATGTCACTCCCTAGCCTAGAATAAGCGGACAAGAACCGTATAAGTATGTGTTATATAACTGACATACATTCTACTCAGAAGAGTTACTAATTCTAAACAATTATGAGGGCCTATGTAAATACATAATTCCAGCTCATTGAATCCAACTAATATAGACAAGTGAAACTATGACCACGTGTGATAACTTGACATTGTCTACGAAGCCTCTAAGAGAAATTATAACTGTACCAGAGAAGGTGGCCGAGATAGGGCCCCGACATACCTAAACTATAATCAGGAACATGATTAAATAGTACTAGATATTTATTATCTCCAGGTAAGAGAGGAGTTCACCGACTGCTTTGCTGAATATGGACAAGTGCCTTGTATATGTAACACCCCACATAATTTCTAGCTTAATGCAGTCCTTTAAGCCTGCCAAGGGGTATCAAACTTAGAATATTTATGAGGGTCATTCAAGTGGCATTTGTAAGGAGACATACTTCCTTGATTGGGTAATTCAAATTTTACTTGTTAGGTGATGCACTTCCTAACTTAAGTCTTGACCCCTAGAAAATTCACTTTCTAGTCGAATCATTCCACTTGACCCTTAGGAAACACTTTTGGTGGGTATTCAAGTTTCGCTTGTTAGGTGATTCATTTCCTAACTCAAGCCTTTACTCCTAGAAAATGTACTTTCTAGTTGAGTAGTTAACCCTTAGGAGACGCACTTTCTTTTCAGGGTAATTCAAGTTTCGCTTGTTAGGTGGTTTACTTCCTAACTTAAGCCTTTACTCCTAGAAAATGCACTTTCTAGTCAAGTCATTCCACTTAACCCTTAGGAGACACATTTCCTTGTCAGGGTAGTTCAAGTTTGGCTTTCTAGGTAACATACTTCCTAACTTAAGCCTTTACTCCTAGAAGATGCACTTTCTAGTCGAGTCCTTCCATGCAATCCCTAGGAGATGTGCCTCCTTATCAGAGTAATTTAGGTTTCATTTATTAGGTGATACCCTTTCTAAATTGAACCTTCACTACTAGAAGTCGCATTTTTTAGTCTAATCATTTCACTTAACCTTTAAGAGACACAGTTCCTTGTGAGTTTTAATTTTTCAGGTGGCACACTTCTTAACTTAAACCTTTATTTCTACAAGACGCATTTTCTAGTCGAAATTCCTCACTTTAATTCTTAGGATACGTACTTCCTAATCTTGGTCATTTAATTTTACTCCCAAGAGATGCATTTCTTGGTCAGAGTCTTGATTCATCATTGCAACATGCAAGTAGTTACGATTGGATTTGAAAATTTACAAAAGTTTTCGGATGATAAACTGTGGGAAAAAATTCAATTCATGTTATTGAAAGCATCATTTAAGACCCTCTTGAAAAATGAGACTTTATTTTTGAAAAGTGAGATTTCTATCATAACCTTTGTTTGAGATAATTTTCTTTCTAGTTTTTATGTGATTTCAGGAGCCCTCCTGAAGAACAAGGTGAATAAATGGAAAGTCAAGCAACAAGGAGAAGAAGTTGAAAGTCAATCAACAAGGTGAAGAAATTAAAAGTCAACAGATTGAAGAAATAGTAAGTCAGGAGCCCGTCAAGAGAATAAAGTGAAAAAATTGAAAGCCAAGCAACAAGGTGATGAAATTGCAAGTTGGGAGCTCACCCAGAGAATAGAGTAAGGAAATTTCAAGTCAGGAGCTCACCCTGAGAATAGGGTGATGAAATAGCAAGTCAAGAGCCAAGAAAAGTTGCATAGATAGGACTTTTGTAACTTTATTTATGTTTTTAACTTGTAATTTTCATTTTTGATGTAATTACAGAGCCGCGGGCCGAACCTCGATGGGACCTCACTTGTCTCTCCAACTCGGTATAGTCCTTCTTCTTCTAACCCTTTGAGATACTTGTGACTTGATTCTCTCAAAACTTGGGTAGGTAGGATGTCCTAAATCAAGACTCGGTGGTACTCTGTCCTTCTTTTTCTTTATTTTGAATAATGATCAGGTCAAAATTCTGTCTCGTTGTCTACTTCTTTGTCTGAAAATACTTCGTGTTTACACTCAAAGAGGGAGATGATGTAGACACGTAATTTTGTCCCTCCCCAAAATTATTTTTTACCATTTTTTACCCCTTCTTACCACGTACCCTTATCCATGTGATGTGTTCCACACAATAACAAATCCAACAAATACCCCCTACCCCTACATACCCCCTACCATGTACACCCTACCCCAATTTACATTTCTCACACACCATCATTCTTATACACCCATGCATACGCCTCTTACACAATTGATATACACACCCTCATTATCAGATGCAGAGAACAGAACACACACCACTACAATACACCGATATATACACACAATCACACATACTCTCAGGGAATCACACATAATATATATCTCAATAAATTCGCACACACAGAGACGAACACACATACATCTCCTCTATTTCCATGGATTGAGTACACATTCACAAGGAGAATACTCTCTACACACACAATACAACACATACATACAACAACTGGCACCACACGCTAATATAGACACACCCTTAAAACTAGTAAGATAGAGAGAGAAAAATTAGAGAAAACGAGAGAGGGGAGATTGGGTGAGAGAGACAGTGAGAAATTGAGAGAAAACAGGTCAGTCTTTGATTTTTCAGCGACATTCTCATCGGAATTATAGCTTTTGTCACTGTTTGAATCACCAGTGAAGCTCAGTGGAGCTTTGGCAGAAAAACTCCCCAAACTAGCTACAGCCAAAAAACTCATTAAAACCAGCGACCAAGCTCCTCGCTTGAAATGACCCATATTTGTCGAAAAATAAGAACAATTCCGTTCTCTTTGATTCTCATTGGGAAACAACACAACCAGTCAACCCCGCGAATCAGAAAAATGATCGTGAGTTTAGGTACAAATCGAGTTTGGGTTGACGATTTTGGATTCGCAGATTTCGATTTGAGATTCCAATGAGGTCCTGTTCGTGAGTTTTGATCAACTACTCGATCTAAAGTCAAAAGTGTGATCAAATAATACTCACCGCTCGAAAGTCCCAATTTAAGGTTCATCTCTTTATCTTATTTCTTATTCTTAGTTAATTCTTTGTTTTGTGTGTAATTGATTGTTATCGTCTCGATTTTCTCTTATTTTGTGCGTGTTGTGAATGATAAATATTATAATATATTGATTGTGGATGGTGAAAAAATATTAATCGTGAATTGTTATGTTGGGACCAGGACTTAGAATTCAAGTTGGGTCGGAGATTGAAAAATTAATAAAAAAGGGTGAATATTGATTAATTTAATTCATTGAATCATTGATTGATTTGAAATAGACATTGAATATTATTGAACACAACAGTATCATGATTAGGATGTCAAATGGGTAGGCAAATTGTATAAATTGGCGATTTTGGAATGATTGAATGTTTGTGCTTGAGATTGTTTCACTTTGTCGCTTGAAATTGGAAATGTATTCATTTAGCTGGGAATACCCTGAGGCCATTTATACGTATTCACCTGGGTATTCCCTGAAGTATTTTGTACGCAAAGGACGTTCGTGATTAAGGTCTAAGGCATCAGGTAGAGCATAGTTTAGGACTAGTATAGGTTAGTGTAGGTTTATTTCAGTATCTTTTATTTCGAACTGTAATAATTGCATTGGACACTATTTTTAAAATTTTGACTGTTTGATTGCTTTTTTCTTATGTGTTTTGTTTGGTTTATATATTTTATAGTGTCGAACTAGTCGATATACTCCACGAAGAGACCATGTTCGAACCACGGGATCGAGGGGTGCCAAACACCTTCTCCTCGGTCAACAGAATTCCTTAACCAAAATCTCTATTTGTGGACCAGTTTTGAAAGAGTTAAAAATCATTTTGAAAAAGAATTTTAAAAGGTGACTTGACACACCAGATTCATTCCAAGTGACGACTTTGAGTTTGAATGTAAACAATCCTTTTCGAATCAAATTATTTTCTTTTGTCACTTAATAATAAAACCCTTTTCGAACTTAAAATCTATCTTTTTGGTTAAAAAGGGGTGTGTCACATACATATACATACATATATATATATACATACATATACATACATACATACACACATATACATATATATATATATATTGTGTTGCGCTAAATTATTATTTTAATGCTGTCTTTTCTTCTTCTGCATGTTAGTCCGTTACCCGCCGTTTGGGACTATGATTCTGACCTACCTACAAGTGGAATAAAGTAGGTATCATTATGACATTAGTTTTTGAATCATGACATTGGTACTCCTTGTTATATTCAAATACGTACAATTTTATTTTTTTTTAAATGTTAATACTATTGAGATAAATTGAGAAGTAAAATACTACTCCCTCCGTTTAAAAAAGAATGACCTACTTTTCTTTTTAGTCCGTTTCAAAAAGAATGACTCATTTCCTTTTTTGACAGTACTTTAATTTTAACTTTCTATATGGCATGTTTAGGACCACAAGATTAAAGGGCATTTTGGTATATTTGACACAGCTTTAATTTAAGGCCACAAGATTCAAAAGTTTTTTTTATTTTCTTAAACTTTGTGTCAAGTTAAAGTAGGTCATTCTTTTTTAAACGGAGGTAGTAATATTTTTTGAAATCTCCCGAAACACCTTACTCTTACTTATAAATAGCCCTATTTCTTCATTTATAAACAATCATCGTTATCATAATTCATATGATTCATATTATTTTGTCACAACCCATAAATATGTTCTTTAATGTAGTTTCAACTAGCATTTATGCCATTCAAAGCACAAGTTACCACTAAACTATCATAAAGTTAAACAAATAGATACTTACATCCTATGTCGCAAATCTCACGTAATTTGACATGCAGGACATATGTATTTTACGTAATTAGCCATGTAGGATGCGTGAAGAAGAAGTTGGTGAGAAATTTATTATATATCTTCAAGAAATTAACATCAAATAAAATTATATATAAATATTTCTTTCTCTGATAAAATTATTAAGACCTCTCTTAAAGTTTCGCTTTAAGCCACAAGTATCATTGAGCTGCCTTTGAACAAATGTTTAGGAGGGTAGCAGAATATTCCAAAACGAAAAGTGTATCCTTAAAATTTTGTCATAGGTTTGGTGAGAGGATACTTATGTCTTTTCTTCATTATAGTGATTAGTATTTTCTTAAATTCATTTATGTCATATTTTACCTTTCTATAATTATATTTTTGCGAATAACAACAATAACCATGTAATTACTCTTTTGCCAATAACAACAATAACCATATAATAGTATGTTCTCTGTAAAACTACCTACTTATAATGACAAATGTTCTTTTTTTTTTTTTGGTTATATAATAATTAACCACCTTTGTATGAATAGAATCTCTGAGATTACCAATAATAGGTCTAGAAATTTTGACTAAAATATTTTGACACTGTAATAGATTATTTATGACAAAGAATATTATATGAATATATGCTTTTCACTGTTAAAAAATTGAAAATCTACGGAACAAGCTACAATTATAAACTTCTTCGGTCAATCTTGAAGGAATTTTTCATGAAGATTTAGAATGTGTCTAATAGCTTATATCCTTATACATTTAATTATCAACTAATTAAAATTGTATTAACTTTCTTTAGTTTTTAGTTAGTGAAGTAGGCATATCTTTGAGATTTTAAATTCAAATAATTTAATTATTTTGTAACATTAAAAATAAAAAGTTAGATCTTATGCATTTTTTTATCTATCACGGTGAAATATTATTTAGATGTCAGATATTGTTACAGATGAGTAACAATTCATCGTTATAGTAGCCAAACAATCTCGGAACCAATAATATTGTTTTAGAGAGATATGATTGTATGTATATTAAAAATTTTATTAAGTATCATGAATATTTAACTTTAAATCCAATTTTATTAACTTGAGATCTAGAAATGCATAAACTTTAAATATGATTTACCCCTACTGCAGAGTAGAATTGACTGACATAATCATATGTTTCATCATATTAACAAGAGACAGATTATAGCTTAGAGAACTCTACAAATAAGCTATTGATTAGTTAAATTTTAATTTAAAATATTAAATTGACTTAATCTAATTTAGCTTTAACAATTAGTCAATTAAGAAACGAAAAAGTCACAAAAATTAGTACAGAGAGAATAGTTGAATTCATAAATATTGATAGATTGGAGCTTTCAGAGGGGAAATAAATAATGGGGATTCCTTCACTATAGAAACTAAAGCTCATAAAATTAGGGGTGTGCATAGGTCGGTTCGGTTCGATTTTATGTGTTATTGATTTGATTTATCGGTTTTTGATTTTTAAATATATAAAACCAATAACCAACCAATAAGATATTTTCTTATCGATTTCGGTTTATCGATTTTTGGTCCTTAACAGTTCAGTTTTCGATTTAACCAATAAGAAAACACTTATAAAATAGAAATAGTAACAATTAACATAAAAAAAAATAAAATCTTAGTTACCGCCAAAATCCTACGCAACGCATTTTAGTTTACAAGAATCTTAAAACTTGAACCGAATGTTAGTTAGAAAAAAAATTAAATCCTAATTGTTGGAAGCTATAAATTTTTCAAGCTTTTCAATACGATAATAGCCGAGCTTTATATTGTGGCTTTGTTGCCCTAAATAGATTAATATTTTGTGAATCACTAAGTTGTGAATAAGTAGTGCATATAATACATATACATACACACACACACACACACACACACACACACACATATATATATATATATATATATATATATATGTATAACATAAATAGGGATAAAATAATAATATAGTGTATCCTTATTGGGTTATCGGTTTAACCGATAACCAAATAAGCTAAAACCAAAACCAAACCGTTTACCCAATAAATTTTTTTATAAAACCAATAAAAAATCGTTAACCCAATAACCCTATACCAATAACCCAATAACATTTTTATCGGTTCGGTTTATCGGTCGGTTCGATTTTTGCACACCCCTACATAAAATGTATATGTTTTAGTAGAAAGTATTTTATTTTACGTAATGAATTACTAATGGGAATCAAGATTAATTTTTTATTTTGTCATACATAAAAGATTCAAACCAATTCAAACGAAGATTGAAATGGTGGCCCTTAATCAAGTTGAGAATTCAGGATGACATGACATTTTTATGATTGGATTAAGTCATTGATTGATACTTAAAGTTGTCCCGAAAATTCACTTTAGATCCCTCAACTAAGATCTGTACCTATCAGGCCTCTAACCTACCTAAATTTTTAACCAATCAGGCCATTTTTACACAATCAGCAAAAGGTATATAGAGAGTGTAACACACTCGTATTACATGGTATAAACGACGAATTAAAAGGTGACACTTGACATTGAATTAAAAAATAATTAAAAAATATTTCATAACTAATTAAATTATAATTAAAAAAGAATTATAGCTTCTTTTTTTAAAAAAGACTAACCCCCCTCCTGCCCTCCACCTCACACCCTCGTCTTCTTCATTAACTTTTTTTCTTTTTAAAAGGCAAAAACTAAACACCCCCTCCCCCCGCCCCTGCCCCACCCCCACCCCTCACACCCTCCTCTTCTTCTTATTGTATTAAGAAATCCTTCGGTGTAGCTTCATTTTTTCCGACAAAATTCGTCCTCTTCTACAATGAGAAATAAGATGGAGAAAACTCAAAATGGATTGAGAAAAATGAACAACTTATTGATTTATGAAAATAGTATTTTGATTTTTCTTTTTTGAATTAAATTTATAATTTTGTTGACTTGTGAAAAAAAAATGAATTTACATTTTTCCGGCAAATTTTCATTTTTCCAGGAAAAGTTTTATTTTTTCCAGTAAACTTTCATTTTTTTGGCAAACTAATGGCGGGAAAAGATTAAGAATAAGATCAAACTAAGAATAAAAAAATTCAAATCGAATTCAAAAATAAATTCAAAACTAAGAACCAAAAAGGAGAAAAAGTAGAAAAAATGGAAGGAGAATTAAGTTTAAGAAAAAAAATGAGGAAGAAGAGTGGGAGAAGAAGAT